>NC_082646.1:44531821-44834851 GCF_028023285.1 Balaenoptera ricei | reverse complement strand
CCCATACAGGATAAACCCAAGGAGAAACATGCCAAGACACATATTAATCAAACTATCAAAAATTAAATATAAACAAAACATATTAAAAGCAGCAAGGGAAAAACAACAAATAACACACAAGGGAATCTCCATAAGGTTAACATCTGATCTTTCAGCAGAAACTCTGCAAGCCAGAAGGGAGTGGCAGGATATACTTAAAGCGATGAAGGAGAAAAACCTACAACCAAGGTTACTCTACCCAGCAAAGATCTCATTCAGATTCGATGGAGAAATTAAAACCTTTACAGACAAGCAAAAGCTGAGAGAGTTCAGCACCACCAAACCAGCTTTACAACAAATGCTAAAGGAACTTCTCTAGGCAAGAAACACAAGAGAAGGAAAACACCTACAATAACAAACACAAAATATTTAAGAAAATAGGAATAGGAACATACATATCGATAATTACCTTAAATGTAAATGGATTAAATGCTCCCACCAAAAGACACAGACTGGCTGAATGGATACAAAAACAAGACCCATATATATGCTGTCTACAAGAGACTCACTTCAGACCTAGAGACACATACAGACTGAAAGTGAGGGGATGGAAAAAGATATTCCATGCAAATGGAAATCAAAAGAAAGCTGGAGTAGCAATTCTCATATCAGACAAAATAGACTTTAAAATAAAGACTATTACAAGAGACAAAGAAGGACACTATATAATGATCAAGGGATCGATCCAAGAGGAAGGTATAACAATTGTAAATATTTATGCACCCAACATAGGAGCACCTCAATACATAAGGCAAATACTAACAGCCATAAAAGGGGAAATCGACAGCAACACAATCATAGTAGGGGACTTTAACACCCCAATTTCACCAATGGACAGATCATCCAAAATGAAAATAAATAAGGAAACACAAGCTTTAAATGATACATTAAACAAGATGGACTTGATTGATATCTATAGGACATTCCACCCAAAAACAACAGAGTACACATTTTTCTCAAGTGCTCATGGAACATTCTCCAGGATAGATCATATCTTGGGTCACAAATCAAGCCTTGGTAAATTTAAGAAAATTGAAATCGTATCAAGTATCTTTTCCGACCACAACACTATGAGACTAGATATCAATTACAGGAAAAGATCTGTAAAAAATACAAACACATGGAGGCTACACAATACACTACTTAATAATGAAGTGATCACTGAAGAAATCAAAGGGGAAATCAAAAAATACCTAGAAACAAATGACAATGGAGACACGATGACCCAAAACCTATGGGATGCAGCAAAAGCAGTTCTAAGAGAGAAGTTTATAGCAATACAAGCCTACATCAAGAAACAGGAAACATCTCGAATAAACAACCTAACCTTGCACCTAAAGCAATTAGAGAAAGAAGAGCAAAAAAACCCCAAAGGTAGCAGAAGGAAAGAAATCATAAAGATCAGATCAGAAATAAATGAAAAAGAAATGAAGGAAACAATAGCAAAAATCAATGAAACTAAAAGCTGGTTCCTCGAGAAGATAAACAAAATTGATAAACCATTAGCCAGACTCATCAAGAGAAAAAGGGAGAAGACTCAAATCAATAGAATTAGAAGTGAAAAAGGAGAAGTAACCACTGACACTGCAGAAATACAAACGATCATGAGAGATTACTACAAGCAACTATATGCCAATAAAATGGACAACCTGGAAGAAATGGACAGATTCTTAGAAATACACAACCTGCCGTGACTGAACCAGGAAGAAATAGAAAATATGAACAGACCAATCACAAGCACTGAAATTGAAACTGTGATTAAAAATCTTCCAACAAACAAAAGCCCAGGACCAGATGGCTTCACAGGCGAATTCTATCAAACATTTAGAGGAAAGCAAACACCTATCCTTCTCAAACTCTTCCAAAATATTGCAGAGGGAGGAACACTCCCAAACTCATTCTACGAGGCCACCATCACCCTGATACCAAAACCAGACAAAGATGTCACAAAGAAAGAAAACTACAGGCCAATATCACTGATGAACATAGATGCAAAAATCCTCAACAAAATACTAGCAAACAGAATCCAATAGCACATTAAAAGGATCATACACCATGATCAAGTGGGGTTTATCCCAGGAATGCAAGGATTCTTCAATATACGCAAATCAATCAATGTGATACACCATATTAACAAGTTGAAGAATAAAAACCATATGATAGTCTCAATAGATGCAGAAAAAGATTTTGACAAAATTCAACACCAGTTTATGATAAAAACCCTCCAGAAAGTAGGCATAGAGGGAACTTTCCTCAACATAATAAAGGCCATATATGACAAACCCACAGCCAACATTGTCCTCAATGGTGAAAAACTGAAACCATTTCCACTAAGATCAGGAACAAGACAAGGTTGCCCTCTCTCACCACTATTATTCAACATAGTTTTGGAAGTGTTAGCCACAGCAATCAGAGAAGACAAAGAAATAAAAGGAATCCAAATCGGAAAAGAAGAAGTAAAGCTGTCACTGTTTGCAGATGACATGATACTACACATAGAGAATCCTAAAGATGCTACCAGAAAACTCCTAGAGCTAATCAATGAATTTGTTAAAGTAGCAGGATACAAAATTAATGCACAGAAATCTCTTGCATTACTATACACTAATGATGAAAAATCTGAAAGTGAAATTAAGAAAACACTCCCGTTCACCATTGCAACAAAAAGAATAAAATATCTAGGAATAAACCTACCTAAGGAGACAAAAGACCGGTAAGCAGAAAATTATAGGACACTGATGAAAGAAATTAAAGATAATACAAATAGATGGAGAGATATACCATGTTCTTGGATTGGAAGAATCAACATTGTGAAAATGACTCTACTACCCAAAGCAATCTACAGATTCAATGCAATCCCTATCAAACTACCACTGGCATTTTTCACAGAACTAGAACAAAAAAATTTCACAATTTGTATGGAGACATAAAAGACCCCGAATAGCCAAAGCAATCTTGAGAACGAAAAATGGAGCTGGGGGAATCAGGCTCCCTGACTTCAGACTATATTACAAAGCTACAGTAATCAAGACAGTTTGGTACTGGCACAAAAACAGAAATATAGATCAATGGAACAGGAGAGAAAGCCCAGAGATAAACCCACGCACATATGGTCACCTTATCTTTGATAAAGGAGGCAAGCATATACAGTGGAGAAAAGACAGCCTCTTCAATAAGTGGTGCTGGGAAAATTGGACAGGTACATGTAAAAGTATGAAATTAGAGCACTCCCTGTCACCATACACAAAAATAAACTCAAAATGGATTAAAGACCTAAGTGTAAGGCTAGACACTATCAAACTCTTAGAGGAAAACATAGGCAGAACACTCTATGACATTCATCACAGCAAGATCCTTTTTGACCCAGCCCCTAGAGAAATGGAAATAAAAACACAAATAAACAAATGGGACCTAATGAAACTTAAAAACTTTTGCACAGCAAAGGAAACCATAAACAAGACCAAAAGACAACCCGCTGAATGGGAGAAAATATTTGCAAATGAAGCAACTGACAAAGGATTAATCTCTAAGATTTACAAGCAGCTCATGCAGCTCAATAACAAAAAAACAAACAACCCAATCCAAAAATGGGCAGAAGACCTAAATAGACATTTCTCCAAAGAAGATATACAGATGGCCAACAGACACATGAAAGAATGCTCAGCATCATTAATCATTAGAGAAATGCAAATCAAAACTACAATGAGGTATCATCTCACACTGGTCAGAATGGCCATCATCAAAAAATCTAGAAACAATAAATGCTGGAGAGGATGTGGAGAAAAGGGAACACTCTTGCACTGTTGGTGGGAATGTAAATTGATACAGCCACTATGGAGAACAGTATGGAGATTCCTTAAAAAACTAAAAATAAAACTACCATATGACCCAGCAATCCCACTACTGGGCATATACCCTGAGAAAACCATAATTCAAAAAGAGTCATGTACCAAAATGTTCATTGCAGCTCTATTTACAATAGCCAGGACATGGAAGCAACCTAAGTGTCCATCAACAGATGAATGGATAAAGAAGATGTGGCACATATATACAATGGAATATTACTCAGCCATAAAAAGAAATGAAATGGAGGTATTTGTAATGAGGTGGATGGAGTTAGAAGTCTGTCATACAGAGTGAAGTAAGTCAGAAAGAGAAAAACAAATACAGTATGCTAACACATATATATGGAATCTAAGGAAAAAAAAAAAAAAAGGTCATGAAGAACCTAGTGGCAAGACGGGAATAAAGACACAGACCTACTAGAGAATGGACTTGAGGATATGGGGAGGGGGAGGGGTGAGATGTGACAGGGTGAGAGAGTGTCATGGACATATATACACTACCAAATGTAAAATGGATAGCTGGTGGGAAGCAGCCGCATAGCACAGGGAGATCAGCTCGGTGCTTTGTGACCACCTAGAGGGGTGGGATAGGGAGGGTGGGAGGGAGGGAGATGCAAGAGGGAAGAGATATGGGAACATATGTATATGTATGGCTGATTCGCTTGGTTATAAAGCAGAAACTAACACACCATTGTAAAGCAATTATACTCCAATAAAGATGTTTAAAAAAAAAAAAACCTACAGAAAAATGACAGTATATTGAGAATATATATCTGTAAGTAAAATATGATAGTTCAGAAGAGTTATGGTTTCCAGTCAACAGGTTAGGGAAGAAAATGTGGAAGGCACAGAAATTGAATTGAGAAGGAAGGAAAGAAAACAACTTTTTTGACCATCTGAAACACACCAGGCATTATAATTTCTGACTATCCTGATGACTTCCCATTGCCAGCATATGCATCTCTGCTCCAGGCTTTCTCTGAAACTGCTGATGGCTGCTCTGCTTCAGCCTGCAGTGGATTGGAAACACCAGGGAACCAGCACCTCTGGAGAGTAGCCCTCAACCAGCGGCTGATGGGAGTTGGTGTATATCTCACCTCACTCACCCTTTGACTGGAATAAGAGTTAATCTCCAGGTGTCCACCATGGTAGCTGACTTTAAAACACACTCATTTCAGGAATTTCTTGCCGTTCCCCTAACAGAGTTCCCTGCACTTCCCAAATAAAGTATTTGCACTGGAATCTTTCTTCTAGAGGAACACACAGTAAGATATTATAAAGACCTTAAATTGTATAATGTAAACCATGGGGAGCCTTTTATTAAAGAGATATACCTGATCAAAATTATGCTTTAGAAAATCGATCACAGTTAAGTGACTTTCTTTCCCTTCAAAGAAAAATGAGCACTCTACATACTAAAGTAGTTTAAGAAAACATCTTATGTATCTTCTATGATAGCAGAAGGGAACACCTGAGATCTGTTACCATATATTGTTTTACCCGTTTCACTGTAACTTTTGAAGTCCAGATCAAAAAATCAGACAAGATGTTAATATTATGATCTTATGTACGTGCTCTTTGGCCTTCACTTTTGGCCACACGACACATTTTTATAACCATCTTTCCATTATTATTGTGAACAAATGAAGCCATCACTTTAGAATACAGCAAATTACAATGGCATCATTTAGAATGGCTGCTTCCGTTACTGTTATTGGTCACAATAAAAACTAACCTAATGAAGATTTATTGAGGCACAATGACTACATGTTTGGTGCTAGCTCATATACACAGTATATGGAATAACCCTTTCCCTCAGAAGTTTACAATCTTAATAAGGCAACAACTCACAGAAATAAAATAAAGATCAGTAAAAGATTAAAAATAATAAGGAATTCAATAAATACGTTTGTTAGTACTGAGATTTAGTTCTGATTTTATTACAATGCCTAGATTCTGCTCTACCAATCACCCTTGCGTTTTATGAGCAATGTATGTGAAATACACATATAAGAAATAATGTAATGGGAAACAGAACAGCACTCACCACATAAGCTAGATGGAGGTAAGCAGCCCAGACTAGAAATGCAAAATGTTTCCTTTCTCCCTCAAACTTAAACTTGATTCTTATCACTCTCAAGTTAGTACATGGAAGAAAAGATATCAAGGAGTGGAGTGTGCCAGAAAGATGACCAGGAGCAAGCCCCAGTTCAACTCTATCCCTGGAGCCAACTACAGGTGACAACTCAGTGATGGCTGTGTCAAATCTGGAGTCTGGGATATGACCGATCCTTAACAGGGGATTGAGTGGTAGGAGAGGGTAGAATGGCAGGGCGTGAGGTGAAGGAGGAAACTTGAGAGTTTCAGTAGTAAATCCTATGAGAGATTTGTATGTGGCAATTTTGTGCAGAAGCATGAAGGATGTTTGCATGAAAAAGATGTTCGGAGATTCAGCTTGTAGGATGGATAAGAATGCAATTTTAAGCAAGCAAACAAACAATAGGACATCAGATAGGAGAAAACACATACACAGGCAATGGGACTTAGTCTGCTCCATTTGCTATAAGAAAATGCTACACACTGAGTGGCTTACACAACATAAGTTTATTTCTAACTGTTCTGGAGGCTGGAAAGTACTGAATCAAGGTGCCAACCTTTTCAGTTCCCTGGTTAGAGCTCTCTTCCTGGCTGGCAAATGGCCACCTTCTCACTGTGTCCTCACAAGGTAGAGAGAGAGAGAGCAATCTGTCTCTCCTCCTCATTTTACAAAGCCACTAATCCCATCATGGGGGCCCTACCTTATGACCTCATTTAACCCTAATTACTTCACAAAAGCCTCATCTCCAAACACCATCACACTGGGGGGTTAGGGCTTTAACATATGAAAGGGAGGGAGCACAATTCAGTCCATAGCACAACCACAGTTAATGGGAATGAAACATTCCAATTTTCAAATTTTCTTGGCCACATCGTTAGCCAAGTCAGAAAACCAGAACAAATCTATCTTCTCTCACTCACCGTCTCAACTGATACCCAATCGGTTTCTAAGTCTAGTGAGTTCTACATCTTACAAATCATCCAGTCTATCCCTTCCTCTCCTTGCCCACAACCTTAAAGTAACTCAGACCTTTATCTTTTCTCACTGGGATAATCTCCATATTCCATTTGCCCTCACCATATATTCTGATACGAGGTTGATACTCCTGCAATGCCTGTTGTGTCTCTTTTTTTAAAGTAAAATACATTTTTCCATTTAATATCAATACAAACATTATTCTAGCAAACAGTTTCCAACAATATTTTCCTCCTGTCAAAACACAATTATGGATAAAATGTGACATATTCTTCTAAGCAAGTAGTTGTTTTGGAAGAAAAGATGGCTTCAGAGACCAAAAATAAATCAGGGTTTTGTATACAGAGTGGTAAGAAAGTCATGAAAATGGTGGCCAGGAATTCAGAGTGTTGGGATATAACAGCCAAATTAACATTTTTTAAAATGGCCTTTGATCCATATGAAATAGGAAACTGTAACAGAAAACCACAAAGAAGCCTTGGCTCTATGAAAGATTATACCCTCAGTGAAAGAGTGACTAGAAAAAAATTCTACCCTACTCAATAAAAATGATAGCAAAGAAATCTAGTTAACCTAAGTTTGGTTTTGAGATGAGGGAAAAATTAAGATTACAAATTCATAAACTGGCATTCAAAGACATGTAAGGTTCAAAATCACACCAACTGAGAAGTCTGAAGAATGAAAATCATACAAAATAAATTAATTTAAAATAGTTTCAGGACTTTGTCTCCGCAGAAACAAAATCAAGCCCTCTTATAAAAAGAATCCTCTGAATAGACCTCATTAGGTTTGCACAGGTAATATCACAACAAGTGTTATCTCATTTTCAAAAATCACAAGTAAATCAACAGGAAAAGCTCACCCTGTAGAAATATATCAAATATTGGAAAGTCTGGATACAAATATAAAATGAATATTCTAATATAATCTCAGGAATAAAAAGAGAATTAAAATTATCAGCTAAAAAGGGTAATATAAAATTATCCACGATTATTTGAGAAAGTAACAAATGCATCTAGAAGTGAAAAATATAATTGTTAAAGTTAAAAGCTAAATAAATGTCCATTCCTAGGTGTTTATATAAAAGATATGGAAACTATGCCCACCAAAAGATTTGTACATGACTGTTCAAGACCATCCATTTATATCAACAGAGGAATCACTAAACAAATTTTGGGAGATCAAAAAATGGAATACTACTCAAGAATAGAAAATACTAAACTGATACATGCAACGATATAGGTAAAATGCAAAAGCGTTGGGTTGAGACAAAGCCAGACAAAAAAGGGTACATATTGTATAATTACATCTATAGAAGCCCAAACACAAGCATAATATTCTATCATGATGGAAATTAGATCAATGGTCAGAAAGTTTGGGGAGGTGTGATTAGAAAACTATATGAAGAAATTTTCTGGGGATCATCTTTTTATATTTAAATTATGGTGGTACTTATATATAGATGTATATAACTGTCAATAGTCATTCATCTGTTTATTTTATTGTGTGTAAATTTTGTCTCAAAAAACCATTTGGGGGCAATTTTTGGAACACAACTGAAGAGAGAAACAATGAATTTATAATAATAGCTAACATTTATTGAGTGATGAGCATGACTCTCTTTTACACATAGATAAATTCTGTTAATCCAATGAGGCAGGGGTTGTTTTCACATTCAATTTTTCCTATGAAAAAACTGAAGAACATAGACAGTATGAATCCATTTGTGCAAACTTTCACAGCTATGAATGGAGATTTTAACCTAAGAAACTGGACCCCCCTAGCCACGCCTGTATATACATCAAATACTGATTCCAGGCCTTCTTCAGACTAAAGAAATCAGAAACTCTGAGGTTAGGTCTGAATCAGCAATGAACACTACTGCCCTAGGCAAACTTGAAGATTTGCTCCCTGGAACATTTACAAGAATGTTCATAGTATATTTATTTGTGTTAGCACGTAACTGAAAGCAACTAGAAACAGGAGATATGAATAATGTTAGATTCTATTTATATAATGTAAGACTATTAAGCAGTAAAAATAAATGCCCTTCAGCTATTTTCATGGATATGGATATCACAAAAAATAAAATAGAATGAAAACAGCAAGTTGCAGAAGATATGTGCAGTATTATGTCATTAATATTAATTTCATAAACATTTAAAGTAATCAATATATTTAATAGGTGGAATAAAACCATTAAGAAAAGCAAGACCATTATAAATACAAAATTCAAAACAGTGGCTCCTCCAGGAAGTGAATAAAGAAATAAATAGGACACAAGGAATTTCAACTACATTGGGAATATTCCATTGTTTAAATTCAATTATAATTATAGGAGTGTTCTTTACATTATTCTTTATGCATACAATATTTTTTGTTATTAAATATTTATTGATATATAAAAAATTAAGAGTAAGGAATGTAACAATTCTACTAACACCCAGAAATGACTAGTGCGTTTTTGTAAAATTGGGCTTATGCTATACATGCAGATTTTAAAGAAGATAACACATTATGAATCATAGGTTTTAGACCAAATTTTATATAAACAAAAGTATGAACATGCCACTCACTTATTCACTAGTTCTAGTTTAAAATGAAGGACATTCAAAAGTAGTTTTAAAGCATTAATATTTCTACTCAAGTTCCTTGGAATTAAGATTGTCATTATGTTGCTCCATTCAGCACCAGTTTATGGAGGGTTGAAAACATAACTCTTGTTAATTATTTTTTAAACCATATTTATGTATTTTATTTTGGAATATTTTTAGATTTACAGAAAAATTGCAAAGATAGGACAGAGTTTCCATACACCCCTCATCTAATTTTCCCCAATGTTAACATCTTATGTCACCACGCTACATTTGTCAAAACTAAGAAACCAACACTGGAATGCTGTTATTTACTAAACTCCAAATATGACTTTGATTTCACCAGTTTCCCGTTAATGATTTCTTTCTGTTCCAGGATCCCATTGAAGACACCATGTTGCATTGTCATGTCTCCTTAGATTCCTCCAGTCTGTGACAGTTTATTCTTTCCTGACTTTTCATGACTTTGGCAGTTTTTCTTCCAGTTTTACTGAGATATAATTGTCATACAGCATTATATAAGTTTGTGTACAACATAACAATTTGAATAACATACTTCATGAAATGACTACTACGATAGGATCAGTGAACATCCAGCATCTCATATAGATACCATATTAAGAAATAGAAAAAAATACTTTTTCCTTCTGATAAGAACTCAGGATTTATCTTCTTAACAAATATCATTTATAATGTTGAGCAGTTTTAATTATCTTTATCATGCTGTACATTACATCCCAGTATTTATTTATCTTATAACTTAAAATTTGTATGTTTTGACTCCCTTCATCCAATTCCCCCTCCTTCAACTCCCTGTCTCTGGTAGCCACAAATCTGTTTGTTTGTTTATTTGTTTGTTTGTTTTTGAAGTATAATTGACCTACAACCCTATGTTAGTTCCTGATACACAACATAGTGACTCAATATTTCTATACATTTCAAGTGATCAACAGGATAAATATATATACACTAACACACATGATTATTTTAAGATGCTAATCTCTTAAGTTTGAATGCACTTTAACAACCCTCCATTTTTCTCCCCCCCATATTTACTGTTTTTGACATAATATTTTACATCTTTTTGTTTTGTGAATCCCTTAAATACTTATTGTGGATGTAGATGATTTTGCTACTTTTGTCTTTTAACCTTCCTGTTAGTTTTATCAGTAGTTGATCTACAACCTTTACTGTATATTTGCTTTTAGAAATGAGATTTTTCCTTTCTTTATTTTCATATTTCTAATTTGCCCTTTCCTTTCTGCTAAAAGAAATCCCTTTAACATTTCTTATAAAGCTGGTTTCGAGGTGTTGAATTCCTTAGCTTTTGCTGGTATGTAAAACTTTTGATCGCTTTTTCTAATTTGAGTGAAAGCCTTGCTGGGTAGAATATTCTTGGCCGTAGGCTTTTCCCTTTAATCACTTTAAATATATCAAGCCACCCCTTCTGGCCTGCAGTTTCTGCTGAAAACTCAGCTGATACCCTTATGGGAGTTTCCTTGTAGGTAAATTGTTGCTTGTCCCTGCTGCTTTTAATATTCTCTTTATCTTTATTTTTTGCCATTTTAATTTACGCTGTGTCTTGGTGTGGTCCTCTTTGGGTTGATCCTGTTTGAGACTCTTTGTGCTTCATGGACCTGGATGTCTGTCTCCTTTCTCAGGCTAGGAAAGTTTTCAGCTGTTATGTTTTCAAATCTGTTCTCTGCCCCTTTCTCTCTTTTTCCTTCTGGGACTCTTACAATGTGAAAATTATTACACTTGTTGTGGTCACAGAAGTCTCTTAAACTGTCTTCATTTTTGTTTTATTCTTTTTTTTTGTTCAGCTTCAGTGATTTCCATTCCTTGGTCTTCTAGTTTGCTGAACCATTCCTCTGTATCTACTGAATCTATTCTAATTCTAATCTATCTAATCTAATCTATCTAATTCTAATCTATTCTAATCTATCTAGATCTATTTAATCTACTGTCGATTCTTTCTAGTATATCTTTTATCTCAGTTATTGTATACTTCAGCTCTGTTTGGTTCTTCTTTATATTTTCTAACTCTTTGTTAAAAACTTCTAACTTCTCACTCTGTTCATCCATTCTTCTCTTGAGCTCTTTGAGCACCTTTATGATCATTTCCTTAAACTCTTTACTGAGCAGATTGCTTATCTCAACTTCAGTTACTTCTTCTGAGATTTTATCTTGTTCTGTCATTTGGAACATTTTGCTCTGTCACCTCATTTTCCCTAACTCACTGTTTTTCTTTCTATGTATTTGGTAGGTTGGGTACGTTTCCCGATCTTTGAAAAGTGGTCTTATGTAGGAAACGTCCTATGGGGCCCAGCAATGCACTCCCCTCTGGTCACAGAGCTATATAACTTAGGGACCCCTTGCTCCTTGGGGTGAAACTTCTGCAATTTTATTTATCCTCTCGTTTGCCTGTCACGTATCTGGGGGTATGGGTCTTGACCATACCACATGTCTGCTTCTCCTACTTGTCTTGCTGTGGGTCTTTCTTCATATCTTTACCTGTAGAAGATCTTTTCTTCTAGTATTTAGATCACTTTCATGGATAGTTGCTGTGTAAATAGTTTCAACTTTGGTGTGCCTGTGGAAGGAGGTGAGGTCTGGTTCTTTCTACTCCACCATCTTGGCCCCAACACATCAATTATTGCTGGAAGCATGTAATCAATTGTTGGCTACAGCTGAGATAAAAAGTGTTAACTTTTGCACAAAGTTTACCATGCTCCAGATGCTATTCTTTCTGCCTTGCATCTATTATTGCATTTAATCTTAGGACACTACCATGTCATATGCTTATGATTATCTCCATCATGCAGTGGTATAACTAAGGGACAGAGAGTTTACATAACCTGTCCAAGGTAACACTTCTGGTTGGGAACAGAGCTAAGATTTAAACCCAGGATCTCTGGTTTCATATTTGGATTCTCAGTCTACAAGCAATACACACTCAGAGTTCCTGATAAAGGCAGCAGGGAGTATCCCCATGCCTCTAAAGTGCCAGGAACAGAGCAAACACATCAGTTGTATGTTTTCAACAACAAGAGATTCCATCTGCATTGAGTGGCGAGGGTCATGCACAATGAATAAATATCCTTCTGTGGGGAAAGCAGAAGAGATAGCAGCAGAATGAAGACCCCTGGAGTATGCAATCCACACACACATTGGGAGTGTGGGTCTACACTGAGCAGAGCAAGACACTGGGTGGTATATTTTTTAAGACTTTGAAAATCTGAGTGTCTTTCTCTTTCCCTAGCCAAAGGAAAATTTCTTGGTTTGATTTAAAGTTATTGGGTCTCTTTTTTCTCTGTCTCCAAATTCTATAGACACTCTTCTAATATTTATTTTTGCAAAAGAGACATCTGAGTCCAGTTTTTTCCATTTTTTCCATTTTTATACTGGTTTGTCTTTGTAAATCTTTAATTTATTTTTTTCCTTGTCAGTGTATTTCTTTTTTTCTTCCCGTTTTATTGAGATATAATTGGCACACAGCACTGTATAAGTTTATGGTGTGCAGCATAAATATTTGACTTACATACATCACGATGTAATTACCACAATAAGTTTAGTGAATATCAATCAAATCAAATACATACAAAATTAAGGAAATAGAAAAAAAAAACCATTTTCCTTGTACTGAGAACTCTTATGGTTTACTTTCAATAATTTTCATATGTAACCTAGAACAGTGCTAATTATATTTAATGTGTTGTACATTACGTCCCTAGCACTTATTTACCTTATAACTGGAAGTTTGTACATTTTGACTACCTTTATCCAATGCCCTTTCTCCCACCCCTTATAAGTGTATTTCAAAAATCTTTACAAGACAAGTCTAGGTATGGTTTTCTTTATACTGACTTTTTTGGAAAAGGTGATTTTAGATTTACATATCCACACTTCTTTTAAATTCTGAAAGATTTCTTTAGATGCACCTTTGATAATTTTTTTATTCCTGATTATTCTGATTATAGCTTCAGGAAAATACATAATTCTTAAGTTGAATTCTGTGAGGCTTTTTTATGTCCTCTCACACTTTTTTTTCATCTCTACATTCTGGGCAAGTTTCTCAAGTTCATCTTCCACATCACTGATTTAGTTTTCCAAGGTAACTAACTCCTCTTCACTACTTCCACTGCAAATTTTATTTCTGCTATTACATTTTTAGTTTCCATATAAAAGCTCATTATCTTACACATTTTCCTGTTTTCTAAGCTCAGTGTTTCTTTTTTTATGGTTTTCTGAACTTGTTTCAAATGAGTCATATATCATGATACTCTATTGAGAATACTAAACATCTTTATAAATTTTGTCTTGCTTTAAACAAGTTGCAAAGATCTCCTCTTCCTCTGAACATTCATAATGATAATACTTTTTTCTTGTTTTTCAATGTTTTCACATAGACTCTTTCCTTAATGGGGGGTGGATGGGAAGAATCTATTCTAAAGGAGAATAGTTCAAAGGTCTTATCAGTGTTTTTTTTTTTTAACTCAAACTATAAGCTGTCTGGCAAGTTGGTTTGCTTAGTCATTGGTGAAATTACCAAAGACTCAAGGACTTTCATTGACTTTGAGACTGTGGCACTAAAAAAGCCCAGCCATCTCATACTTAGAACATAATAAATATTTGGAAAAATAAAATCTCCATGATGCACGGCTAACAGAGCTATTTTCTGATTCTGCCTACTGATATTTTAATTGTAGGAATCCATACCTTTTAAGATGAATGTGCAACCCTGCGGACCACCACGCTGTATTCTCCCAATCTAGCCAATAAACATAAAAGGAGATACTTTTGCTGGGGAATAGGAAACAGAGGCCTGTTTCCCTCAAAGAGAAACTACCAATCAACACATTTGTTACTTAACTTAGAACCTGCATTTAGATCCAGAGGCCAAAAGTACAAAGAGCACAAAAGATCTTACTACATACTTTGAGGCAGGTAGATGCATTTTATTTTTATGAATTACAATTTTTAATCCAGTTCTATAGCTCTTTTAGTGAGTAGACATTTCTTTCAGATTCTGACAATAACTTGTCTAGGCAAAAGTTTTAAGTTTTCATCTGCTTGAGCTTGAGTCTGTGGATATATTTTGTGTAAAATTTGGAGATATTGTGCCTAAAACGGTAATCTAAATAACACTGAATTCTTGCTGTCCCCATTATCATGGAATTTATATGACACAAGATTCCATGCACCCGTCCACCTCATATTTATATTTTTCAACTGGATGGGAGATTACAGCTTGTTTATCCTTTCAACTATGCCAATAACTGAAGAAAGAAGATATTATTGTTGTCATTGTTGTTTTTTCATGGTGCTATAGAGTTGAGATTGGAATATTTTTAATCCAGATTTTTAAGAAATAGACATAGGGGCATTAAACAGCCTTTCCATCTACTTTGTTTCTAACAAATTTCATTTTCAGAGAAAATCTTAACCAAGAGTGGAATACATAGAAACATTCCATTACATACCCTCAATAAATATTAGACTCCTTTCCTTTCACCCCTTGGGTGCTAATCTAAACTAAGGAGCTTTGAGGGGCATTATAAAGACACCGTAGTGCCATTTTTATAACCTGGACATTTCATGAATGGAAATTCATATCACAGAGTTAAGTAATTGGTCATGGGTGTGTTGCTGTTCAAAGTAAAATCATGCATGGAATAGATAACTGATTTTATTTTGTCATTAATAATGAATGCAACTCACTTCAATGGATGTATTCTATAGGTAGCTTGGAGCAGAGACCCCAAGGAAGTTATGTTCCATTTCAATGAGGGAGAGAGAAGGGTTAGGAAGAATGGAGGCCAGCACCCCAGAAGAAAATGTTACTACCGGTTACCACTTAGCATGGATGGGAACCCAGAGGTCCTAAGGGACAGCAAAGAAAACTGTCAATAAAATGACAAGTTTGCCTCAGGCTACTCATGTGTCACCCAACCCATTAAAGAGCTTCAAGGACAGCAGCCCATGATCCCATCACACATCTCACTATCATAAAGTTCTTTCTCATTATTATAAATATCCCTTGTCAAAATCAATATCTGACCTTAGGTTTTGATAAATATCATGTTTCTAACATCCATAAATTAAGATGTCATGTTTTCCTGGATAGGAGTCAGGGGTCGCAGAATCGTAGAAAAAGGTCTCAGTTCAACAGCCTCGAGTCTAGAGAGAGAGGGAAAACATCTCAAGTCAAGAGAGACTCTGTACCAGTTCATAGAATGGCTCATGTCAGAGCCACCAATGAAGAGTGTAGTAAAGGTGGAGACATTGCAGCCATAGAAAAGGGTGGCTCTTCTCTCATCATCTTGAAGGAGCTCTGTGTATTGAATCTCTGAACAGGACATTTAAGCATGTTGCTTTGTCTTGACTTCCTACTTTGATTTGTATTGTATTTCAATCTTTTTTTTTTAAGTTCTTAAAAAATTTTTTTTCGATGAGCTTGATAATGTTATTAGCTGCTTGTTTGTTCCTATAAAAGAACAATGTGTCCTTCTGGAAAGTTAAGATGTTCTGCTGAGCACACTCAGCTTTTAAGAAACTGGATGATTCTAAGGAGTTCAACATTTATTCTGAATCTGAAATCAGCTCTTAGTTAACCAATTAAAGAGCCAACTTGTTTAATAGCACAAACTTGCAACTAGTAGATAAATAAGTCCTAGAGACCTAATGACCAGCATAGTGATTATAGGCAGTAAACTGTATTATAGACTTCCAAGTTGCCAAAAGACTAGATCTTAATTGTTCTCAACACAAAAATAAATAATTATATGACATGATAGAGGTGTTAGCTAACACTAAGACTGTAATTGTATTGCAATAAACCATATTGACACGTTATATCAAATGTATCAAATCAACACATTCTACACCTTAAACCTACACAATGTTGTATGTTAGTTATATCTCAATAAAAAATAAATAAAATAAAAATACGGACACAAAAGCCAACTTTCACAATAAATGCCAAGCTTGATAATAAGAGACTTTTCCATTCCAACTAACCAGTTTATTTCAGACTTCACCAGTTATAAAATATTTAGGAAAAAGCTTTCTAGAAAAACAACAATGTCAAAAATTCACTGAAAGCAAAGCATGATTTAAAATCAAAATTTGTATAAAAGGAAGATACATTTTCAGCTCTCCTATTATAGGAAAAAGTCCTGGAAGTTACTTGAAAGGAAATCACTGGGTTTGGCCCTTGAAATCCCTACTTGGGACTTCAAGAAACATTCAAGAAAAATACTGCATCGCCAATTTTCTTTGGAGAATCCCAAGTATAAAGTATGATGTATACTGTAAATACTATGAATAAGAGTTCATTCTGTGTGGTAGTATCCTATTTTTCATAAGTAAGGAGTGTACCATTTATGGCATCAGAAAAAAATAAATATTTATCCAGATTTGGAGTTGGACCTATCTCTGCTTTATTTTCCACCCATTGAAACCTATAGTCAGGATTGAACCATGGTTATTAAATATATTCAGTTAACTGTGTGCTAGCCATGGTTCTAGGGATTGGAAATACAGCAGTGAGCAAGATAGATCAAGATCTTGTTCTCATAGTATTTACATCCTATGGAGAAAGTCTAGTTGAGAAAATTTTAGATGGTGAAGGACTATGAAAAAATAGAAACAGCCAACATGACAGACAGTGACTGTGAACTTCTTTAGTTTGGATGGTCAGGGAAGTCCTCTCCAAGGGTGTAGTGTTTCACTGGAGATCTGAATGAGAAGGAATAAGCCAAGTAGAGGTATAGGAGATCATTCCAAAGAAGAACAAGTGCAAAGGACTTAAGGAAGAAACCAGTTTAGCATATTGGGACCAGAAAGACCTATTACTGCAACTCAGTGAGGAAGGTAAGAGTATTACCTGGAGAGGTCAGAAAGGTGGGCAGGTGGGTACCTCAATGGGCGTGTTGGGATATTTTAACAACCTGCTCACAGATCTGTAGCGCTCACCAATTTTCAGTTTTCATGATGTGAATACTCTCCTCATGAACAATTTCACACTCTCAAAAGCTTCGAAGCTAGCTCACAAAATTCCTGAAAATTTAATAATCCAGTGTGAGACAATCCAGCAGAGTAAGGACACTGGATTGCATTTGTTGGGGAGAAATCCCAAGGAGGTTTTTCCTCGGGTTTCACCACACTGGTTTCCATTGAAGGGAGAGAAGGGAGATTACCCATTCTATTCCTAGACAGATAAAAATATGCAGCAACAATTCTATCTTTCCTCCATTCCCACCAGAGGCAAGAGGAGCGACTTACCTGATTGATTGGTGAATCTGAGAAAAGAAACTGGACATGCCAGGTGGTGACCCTTGCAGACATTGTCTTTTCCAGATCTGTGTGACCACAAGCAGAGAACATCCTGACCTGCTCACACATGCAGGAAAACATTTGGAGGTGACTTTTCCTGGGTAGAGTGGAGCCTGCGATTCTGAAGTGAAGTTCAGGGAAGAGAAGTCACAGGTCCACTGTGGTCTCACAACTAAGACATATTCTCCAATTATCATTACCACTAAGGGTGACATGGCTCTCCATCTCTCTGTCTCTTGTGTGGACTTCTCAATTCTAAACCCAGTGGGGAAATTAATGGGTGTCAATTTTGTTTTCTACCCTTAAACTCAACATTATCATAAGAGCAAAATGGAGTGTAACATGAGAATGATCTGACCTAATTTGTGTATTACACAAACAGAATGCTGTGTCGGAGAAGGACATAGAGAAGTTGGTAAGAAATGTCCTTTCTAAATAGTTATAACTTAACAGAGCCCATAAGATGAGAGGAAACCAGCAAGATAAAGATCAAGGAAAAGTGTTTCTGGCAGAGAGCAAAGATGCTCTGTTAGGAAAGACCTTGGTAAATTCTAGAAACTGACAGAGGCCAACGTGACTGGAATGAAATGAGTAAGAGAGAGATGCGCACTTAATGGGGGGAAGAGTGAGACAGGGCCAGACTCTGCAGGGTCTTGTCAGGGCTGCGGTAGCACATTTGGCACCTCTGTACAAATTGGAAAAATGTGCCTCATCAGAGCAGATAAATTAGAAAAAAGTGCTCTCTTTGGGAAATTAGAAAAAGGTGCTCCATCCTTTCTGTTGATATAACCCTATTCCCTGAGACAGGGTTTGGGTAGCAGCAAGCTGGAGGAAGAAATACAAGCTGCACAGCCAACCATATGGAAAGGAATGGGATTTTATTATAAATGTTGGAGATAGTGGTTGAAGAGTTTGAGCAAGTGCTAAAAATAGCAGAGTATACAACAGTCAAGGACCTCACGCTGCATGAGTTTCACTTTTGACTCCTTTACTTGGGCTAGATATTAAACCTTGATGTGTCTCCATTGCCCTATCTATAAAATAGGCATAATAATGGGGCCAGTTTTGCGTGGGATTGCTGTTACTAATAATGAGTAGTATATGTAAAGCACTTAGACCAGTGCCTGAAACAAAACATGTGCTTCATAAATGTTTGCTAAGATTATTATCTTAATTATATGTTTAAAAGATTATCTGGCTGGTGTGTTGAGGATAAACTTTAGAGGGCAAAGAGTAGAAGTGGGAAGACCAGTGAGAAATCCACTGTATTAGTGCAAGCGAAAGATGATGGTCTTTAGACCAGAGTGATATTAATGGAGATGTAATTATGTGATATGTGATATTCAAATGTAGTAGCAGAGGTCACTAATATCAATTTATCCATGAATATTTCATATGTATCTCAAAAAGATAAGAAATCTTTTAAAACACTTTATTGTACCTTGAGATATTGATAACTCCTTACTGTCATCAAATATCAAGGCAGTGTTCAAATATTCTAAGTTGTCTCAATTTTTACAGTTGGTTCAGCTAAAAATATTTATCTCTCCTCTTACTTTATTTGGTAAAGAAAACAAAGGGTACGCCTTTAGAATATCCTTCAATCTTGATTTTGCTATTGCATCCATAATGTTATTCAACATGTTTCTCTGTCCCATGATTTCCCTGTATACCAGTACTTTAAGCTACATATTCTTATTAATTCTGGTTCAATTTCTTTTCAGTAATGTGTTTGTATTCCGGTCAGAAGATGCACACACCACCCACCCACACACACACACACACATACACAGAAGACCTTTATAACTTTTCATGATATTATCTGTTTTTATTTGCTCTCTAGTAGATTCCTCAAGGAAATCTTATGGTAATATTATTTCCTGAGGTATTAAATAATCATGGTAGATTTTCTGGAGACTTTCAACTTAAAGGATAATTTGGTTGGATATAAAATTCTAAGCTCATATTTTCTTTCTTTGGTGACATTTGTCTTTTGATATAAACTATTGCTGTTAAAAAGTCTGATGATAATTCAATTTCTTTTCTTTTTAAGTGACCTTTTTTTGCCCTGGATGCAAAGGAATTTCTTTTTATTTTCTACTATATTTTAAGTCATAGTTTCACTGAACTCTGTCTTGGTATTACCTGCTCCATTTGGATTTTTTCCAGATGTGTGGATCACCATTTTAATGTGCACTTTTACATCTTTATTTCTAGGAAGTATTCTTGATTGTAATACCTGACTTTTGTTCTGTTGCATTGCTTGCCTTTTCTTCTCTGGGGGCAGCTACCATGCATAGAATGAGTCTTCTTTGTTCATCTTCTGTATCACTTTCTCTTGAAACTTTTTTATCTCTTTCTTACTTTGTTTTAGATTTTACTATATTTTCTCCTTTCCCTTTTTATTCCATTTAAGGACTTTTCTGAAGTGTTTACTTGCTCTTCTGTTAGTTTAGACTTCCTCTTGGAAGAGGCTCTTTATTTCTAATTCTTTCCTAAGTTCCAAAATTCTCCCTCCAGTCATCTCATGTCTGTGTAGTTCTGTTTATTATTTTATGCTGCTTGTTCATAGTTTCTACTATTTTTAATTTGTTTGTTTGAGAATTTTAGGTCACAGTGTTTGATAGTGTTCACCTGCTTCATAGACATGTATCCTGAAATGCCTTCATTGTAGAAGAATGACTCTGCTTCTCTCTCTGCTTCTCTCTCTCTCTTTCATTCCCACTGTCATAATTTCTCTTTTAATAAAAACTTCACATACAGGATTTTACTGCCATGCTTTTCTAGGTCTGATGGTGCTGCGAGATGACTTTTCTCATGCTCTTCACAGGAGCCTGTGAGCGCCATTGTCTTCCTTAGCGTCACAGTTTGCTGGAACCCCCTCTCCTACCATGTTCTTTGAGTGCTCAAATCATGGCCTCTCCCCTTCTAAAATCTGTGCCTGCTGTCCCTTCCTCTTTTATCTGCTCCTTCCCACTTTTATCTGGTTCTACTCTTTTCTTCCTCCCTCTTATCCTAGTTCTATTAAATTTCAGTTCTCCTTCTAGCAATTTCTCTCAGTTTGCCATTTTGTCCTGGAAAATTTCTTTGACTTGTTCCCCGGTCTAGACTGCTCGAGTGCTGTCTAACTCTCACTCTCACAAGTGAGTTTGAGCTACCAAGTTTTTTCCCGGGTTTGGCTCCTGTTTTCAGATGGGCCTAGACATGTTCCAGTGAGAATCTATGGGAAATCTGGGGGTTCTCTATCTTTTGATATTGTCAAAATCCCTTTGCCTTTCGTCTGTCACTGCACACAGAGTTACTGATAACTTGTTGGTTTTCATTGCTGTGAGTGGCTCCCCCACGCCTCCATTTTCTTACATTTTGGGGGGGTTTACATACCTCACATGTAGGAAATTTGGGAGAGATTTGATAACTAGGCCACAACCTGAAAATCTCCCCTGCAGTCATCTCTAATCCTTGCAATCATTCATGAAGTCTGGAAGGAAGCTTTATTAAACCCATTGTGTATATGGAGACACTAAAGCTAGGTGATATTAAGAAACTTTAACAATTTCTCAGAAAGAGAAAGGGACAAAGGCAGGGGTTGAAACCGGGTCTATCTGGTCTCCCAAACTCATTTCTTTGTACTACAGAAATATTTTTCCTCTTATCACTGATAGTAGGATTGCATTTTATTTCTCTGTTTATTGGTATGAAGAGAAGCAAAGATGGTTGAAAAGAGATAGGCTAAGCAGTGGAGTAGGAGGGGTCATAAGACAAGGCTGTAAATGCTGTGGCTCTTCCATAAGTCACCTTGGCTGAATTAAACTTTCTCGATGCCAAGGAACTCTATATACCAGTCTTCACTGTCCAGCTTGAAAAACAAACATTGAAAAAGGAAAAAAATGAGTTTAACTTTTTCAGTAATTAAGATAGATCTTTATATCTGGGATGGTTTGCACATGGTCCTGAGCAGAACTAGCAGTGCAATGCATGATCTCTTAATGTTCCTTTTAGGATTATAATTCTATAATTGTATAAACTCACTACTTCTGGCATTCAAGTCCATTGAGTTTAGGCTGAGTAGGGTCTAGATTTAAGGAGAAATAGACAATGTTCTGAATTACTTCTGAGAAAGTAATGAATGGCTGATTGGACCCCAGACTTATCTGAAGAAGGTCACACAAGCCATACATGAGAAAATCATACATAATCTGTTCTCTGCTCTATGAATAGGCCAAAGTGAAGTAGCTGCTCAGGATATGAGTTACTCAGGTTTGACAATAACAAGTGAACTGTGAGATTATGGGGTAATTAGAGATGAAGGCATTACTCCAAGGAACTGATTCTTGAGTCAGGAGAGAATTCACAAAGGAACCAAACAACAGCCAGGGATTCTATCTAGAAGATGAATCAAACACAGGAAGTCCACCAGTCACAAACTATAAGCATTCATCCATATTATTTTGCTTAATTTCTTTTTAGCTAAGGGGGAAAAAAAAAAAGATCCTGGAACATATTTTGCCCACTTTAATCCATTTCTATTAGTTTTAGATTAATTATTTATATTTAATTTGTTAGAATTCAATGTTCAATTTTTAAAAGTCGATGCATTAGTAGCATCTTAATAAATAATATCTAATAACTATTAAAGATCATTCAAAATGCACAAATGATTTAATTTCATAGCACAACGTTTTTGTGGCCCCATGAACAGAAACAAAATATTGCCTACAAGAAAACTTTAGAACTTTGACACATTCACCACATAATACGTGTCCTTAGTTCTTCCTGCCCTCGGTTAATGTTAAAAGTACATTAGTACCCTCTTAGAATCTTTGACTCAGAGTATTTTTGGAAGGTAAAAATATCTAGAGGAAGGACAACACAATTTTTCAAAGGTAGAAATGGGTATCTACTCCCACATATGCACCTTAGTCCCAAGAGAAGTGTGGGGTAACTCTATAGCATGCTTAATGATGAGTTATATAGTATCACAAACTAGTAAACATTACATCTTCCACTACTTCATCTAATTATTATTCTTCCACATTTTCCATTGAATCAACTGTGGAGAAGGCTGGTCTGACATAAGACTTAAAAGAAATGGGAAGGAAATGCATACAAAATTAGTACAAGTTCATGATGAAAATTCAACTTTTTATGACATAAGGGAGGATTAGAAGAAGTAGAGATACACGTGTGCTATTTTAACAGTTAATTTTATCAGTACATAAATTTAAAATGAACAAAACTTATAATGAATAGTCCAACTGACTTACATACAGTCACAACATGCTTTATCCAATATAGCCCACCTTTTTTGCCCTCTTTCCTACCTTTTCCGCCCTCTTTCCTACCTTTTCCCAGCACCACTAAGTTCCAATTACATGAGTCTTCTCCCTGGTCTTCTTATAAGCCATGCCTCTTCATCCCTGTTTTTTCCCTTGCTTTTTCTTCCCTTTACCACATTCTTTCCCCACACTATTTTTGTACAAAGTTTTACTTTCCTTAAAGACCCAACCCAGCTGTAACCCTTTATTAAGCAAAATTAATCTCCTCTCTGCTTCCACACATCCCATACCCACACAGAACCTTGCAGATACCTCTTCTATAGCAGTTAACCAGTTGTACTGTCCTTCTTTACATATCTGTCTCCCACTAAAGCATCATCTCCCTCAAGACATTTGTTTCATGCCAAAATGTCCTTGATATTTGGTCCTGTCCAAAACACCCACTGAGACATTTGGTCCATGATTCATCAAATAATACATTATCTTCATTAAAATTTTATTTACATATTTTTATTGGAATTAAGGATGAATTGTGGATTTCACATTTATTCTTGTTCTTCCTTGTCGTGAAATTCAGCAGGGTTACTCTTAAGTCAATGAGCACTCACTCTCAAATATATATTGACCTGATTATTGGCTTTTTTGCTTGGTATAACTGTTAACAATTTTGGTTATACAAATTTTATTTTGTCAATATCATCATGAAGTTGCTGGCCCTATTTGAGTGTGATCACCAAGAATCTAGGTCATAACTTGTTCATGGTTTTGTTTCATCTTTTCACCCTTCAATAAATCTCCACATTGAAGGATGATGCACTACCATCAGCTTTTGAAATTTGCTGTGCCAGCCTTCCACTGCATTGTTTGTCCTGTGATTGTCATTCAGTACTGATGCATAAACATTCCAAGTTTTCAGTGGAAATCAAGTTTCTGGTGGTTTTCTTCTGCCTCTGTCATGCCTTCCATGGACACACACTCTCTCGACATAATCCACTAGATCATCCAAATTTTCTTCTGCATTCTCCACAATGTACTCGAAAGCTTCATTTACTGACTCCAAAGGTACAAATGGAAGTCCAAAATGGTGTTACTTTCCGTTTTCATATACTTGCATGTTAGATCCAAAGAAGATTTTTTTTGCCACAGTTATTGTGAAAAGTCAAACAATCATCATTTTATTTGTGCATTTGTTATTTGTAGTTGAATCATATTTATATTTGCCATCTCAAAATCCATCATGCACAATGAAGTGTTAATGTAAAGATTTCTTTCCCATGCAGATGCAGGTACTTTCTCATATGTATATATATTTGTAAATGTCTTCTCACCCTTTCATTGTTAGTGTAGAAATCAAAGGCATAGTACAACCCAATACTACACCATGCACAGTAAGTAAATAACTTTAGTAAACCATGTTGGTGCTGTCTTGAAGATATCACTGAATAATGTGGTTCTGACACTTAAATATCAAATATTGTCATAAGTTGTATCCATAAGAATTCTTTTGTCATCTTGAGCACTGGAATCACGCATAAAAGAAAATAGTTCTCCCCGTCTGATCACTTTATACTCTTCTGGAATTTCAATTCCATGCAATGAAGTTGGGTTTGGAGGTGAATGTCTGTTTTGAATTCTATTTACCTGCTTGTTTAATAAGTTTCTGGTAGCATTAACAGGACCTCTTCACACATATCATGAGAGTTATTTGAAGTACTTGCATTTGGTTCTTATTTTGCATGTTGTTTTAACCTACATGGTTTTCCTTACTTCCCCTTCAACACCCACATTGTGCTGATATTATCTTGTCCCATTATGAATGATTGTAGTGTTATCCAGTGTTATCTTGACTGGTTGTATATGAGGCATTGCAGATTCTCATCTCTTCACAGAGCCAGTACCTTTTACTCATATCTCTGTTAAAGGAATTTAAATGGTAACTAAAGCTATTATAATGAGACATTGACTTTTCTTTTGGTAAGAATACTATTTCTGCCATATTCCACTGAGAATTTTCAAATAAAGATGTCATATTGCTAAGTACGAAAAGAGAGGTTTTTTTTCTTCTGCTTCTTATTTCAACCATCTAACCAATGGTTGCTGGTCTACTGGTAAAGAAAAAAAAAAAAAAACAAAAAGAAACCTTACTAACATCTTATGGATTCAACACCCTGTTTGGCCCGAGCTGGACCAGTCAGTAGGTAGACACCAGCCAAGAGTGTGGTGGTCCATGCTGATGGGCAGGTTAGCATGGAAGTCACAACCACTAAAACCCCTACAAATAGCAACAGACACTTCCTTCAGTCTACCAGATCATACCTCTATAGGATGTCAGTTCAAGGGAAACATCACCCATTAACCCTGGGCAATGGTATAGTTGTAGGGGGATAATTACATACCCGGTATCCCCCTTATGGAGGCTATTAAACCCGATTACTATGTGGTAGGAGAGCCACACTCATTTTTCACTCCTCCCAAACAAGCAAGATGCTCTGTAATGAGTTTACTCAATGCATTCTAGGCCATTTGATACAGTGGCTTGATCAAGCTCCTCCTTTCAAACTTCTTTCTTATTGAACAACCCAGCCACATTCAACCAAATGCCCAGTGCCATATTAATGCAACTTGCATAGAGAGATCCATCTTCAACTTGTCCTCTGTGCATTTCTCTAACTGTAGGACTCTCTTCCTTCATATACACAGTTAATATCAATCTCACTCTTCTGCAAGATTCGAACCCCAATCCATCTACCTTAACCTTAGGTGCCATTACCAGCTAGGCTAAGCAAGGTTATTATTGGCCATACAGCCACAATACAATTATTGGACAAATAAAACATGATAGTATTTTATGTATTAATCCTGTAAACCAAAAGTATAAATGAACATTATGGGCTACTTGAAACCAAGGATGTTTTCTAAGTGTGGACATTTGTGACAGGACCTTCTGGCATGGACCAAATGTCTCAGTGGACATTTTGGACAAAACAAAATGTCCCCTAATCATGAGCTCTTCTCCAAATTAATTTGTTCTAAACATTGCTGTATCTTTAGTACCCTAGGTAAGTCCTGGCACAGGGAAGTAATTCACTTTTTTGTCGTCCATTCTATTTATCTCATTAAGGCAAAAATATTCTTGGATGAGGAACTTTTATTTATTCATTGAGCTATCTATTTGACATCTCTACTTGAGATTCCTCAAAAAACCATGGTCCATGTATTCACCTCTCTTGTCCAACATGGTGTTTTGCATTTCAGTAAGTAGTATCACACTCCATAGAAATCTGGGGATTTCTTTTCTTTTTCTTCAACCCAGCACCTAAACTTTCAGCAAATTCAGTTGGTTGCAACACCAAAATAAACTTTGAACCCATAGCTACCTATATTATGCTAGTCTAAGCTACTATCACCTTTCCTCTGGACTACTGCCATAGCCTCCTAAGTGACCTCTTTTTATATTTCATCTCCTTCTAGTCTATTCTCTTTAAGTACCAGAAGGATCATTTTAAAATGCAAGTAAGGTAATACATCTTTTTTCTAAAAATTCTTTCTTAAAATAGTAGCTTCCCATACCACTTATGTTAAAATTCTACCTAGTTCTCATGAATTATAAGTAGGGATGCCAGATTTAACAAATAATAATACAGGACACCAAGTTAAATTTGAATTTCAGGTAAACAATGAATTTTTTCAGTATAAGTATGTCTTGTGCAATATTTGAGATATACTTATACAAAAAAAGGCATTAGTTGTTTATCTGAAATTCAAATTTAACTGGGCATCCTGTATTTTATCTTGCAGTTCTAGTTTTAAGGCTCAGTAAAATCAGGCCACTGTTTGACTTTCTAACTTTATTTGGTATTACTCCCCCCTTATTCACTATGCACAGCTCATACTAACATTCTGACAGTTCCTAGAATATGCTAAGTTTATTCCCATGACAGTGGTTCTGCACATTTTGCCCCTCTACCTATAATATTTCCCCTGGTCTTTTTGATGCCTGGCACTTTCTGATCACTCAGCTACCAACTTAAATGTCATCCTTCAAAGAAGCCCTCTCTGACCACCTTACATTATACAGAGTGCTCAGTTTCTTTTGTTTATAATATTTATTACAATTCAGCAATCCTTTTTGTTTGCTTATTTATCTTTTCTTTGTTCATATTTTTGTTAAATAATTTTCTACCATAATTTGCTTTTATGAAGGCAGGGAACTTGTCTATCTCATATAGGATAAGTTGAACATTTATTGAATGAATGAAGGAAAAAAAAAAAGGAAATTCAACTCCAGTAGATTTTGATTTACTGTCTGGCCTCAGAACGTGGATGGAGTTTAAAACAAAGACCAGATCTGATTGTCAGGGTTTAAAATCTCAGTCCTCAGTCCTTATAGTTTGGGTAGCTGTGAGCAAGTTATCAAATTTAAAAGTATTAAAAGCATTATTTCTTCGTTATTAAATTTGGGATAATAGCAGTACCTGCCCTATAAGGCTACAGTAAGAATTAAAAGAGAAAACTTTTTCATGCCCAGCAGACAGAAAATATTCAATAAATGTTAGGTATTACTATCACTATTGTTATTGCTATTTTATAAGCAGCCCAATTTACCATTGAGTCTTTTAGACACTCTCTAGATTCATAACACATTCAACAAAGTTTCCATTGGAGAAGGTTGATAAAAAAATAAATGTTTAATAAGGGATGATTTGAGAATGAGGTAAATATGGAAGAAGGCTACACAACTGTTTCCCTCACTAAGGTCCTGGGTAAACAAGGAACAAGTCAAAAACAAACAGTAATGTACTATTTGCCCTATTCCTGAACTTTTATATTCTCAGGGCCTTCCAGAGGGTTGCAAGAAAAAAAGAAAAATAATTATTCTATTTGCCACCTCTTCTGGTTTTATTGCCAATTCACTTATCAGAAAAAAGTTGGTAGAGCTGTACAGAAATAAAAAGCAAGCAAAAAAAACGGAGTAACCAAGTGGCATTAGTGTGTGTACAGCCAAACATCTTAGGGCTGCCACTGTCTGGGCATCTGATTCCTACTACTTCATGGAAAGCTGTCCAGATAGACTTTCTGATGTAGAGCATCTGAGATTAGCAAATTATCTGTGTTAAAGAAACCCGAAGTGTTTCTGAATCAAATCGAAGGGACAGATCCCACATTAAGTAAATCCAAGGGAATTTTAGATACATCTCAATTCTGTTCAAAATGGAGGAAACTCAGAATCCAGATGCGTTTTGTATAATTTCAAAGTGAAACAAATTGCTTTTGCAGATACACAGTTACTGATTTAAGAGCAATCTTCCAACAGAACAGAGTATGTAGGGGGAAAAAAGCAAATAAAATATGCCATTATATGATGTTAATTGTTAGAGAAGTTTAGGTCTTGAAAATTGATCTTTCCTTCCCAGAATGGAGAGAGAAGAAAAGTTTTTAAAACCACTCCAAACTATTTTTGTTCTCTCAAACCGAAACACAAAGAGGCTTGTTAGTCTTCAATTGAATTAAAAATAAAGTCACAGGGATGAGGAACAGTATATCAACTTTCTGCTCAAAATGCATGTTTTTAGCATTAGATGTAGTGTCATAAACATGTTGCTATTGTAACTGAAATCAAGCTTTGGATACTCTGCCAAATGCATGTTTTTTAGGCATGCAAATAGTGTCCTTTTAAAACATGTTTTTATAACTCACTCTGAAAAAATTGTTCCAAAGGATTCTTTCGTTCTTTTTTAGGTCCACTGTTTTTATAACCAGATCATCCCAGGAATATTATTGAGCTAAACATAAATGTGGCTTTCATTTGACTGGCCACTGCCAATTCTGCTGCAGATGCCAAATGTTTATCTTTTTTACCTGAGAGAGAAATGGGACAAACTCAGAGAGGTTTGGTCTCAACTAATCAAACATTTACTTGTCTCTGAAATTCTCTCATAATCAGACTTTTAAGTGTAATTGTACAATGGAAGGAGAAAGAAATTACAGAGTGAACTTCAAAGCAGCCATTAGAAAATGACACAGAAATCCTGTTTTTTATTAACTGAATATATGAGGATACGATACTTCCCACACACTCCTTTCAAATTATACCCTTATGTCTTTGGAAGATAGTCATAGCTGCCTAGGAAATTCAGTCAAGACTCTCCAGTTAGATAATACCAGTAATCATTGGCTTGAAACATTTTCAGTGGTGTAGGTTTATAATCAAATTACAGGTATTATAACTGGCACAATAAGAATAATTCATACATCAACATACCTATTAATTATTTGTCCATAACTAAAGGATTACTTTCAAGGCAGCTCATTAACCACTGAACAGAAAGAACTGGTAACTTTCAGAATATAATTAGAAAATAACAAACTATGTATGTAAACTTGAAGGCATATTCATATACATCCAACCATGCATTACATTCCACAGCAAAATGTTTGAATTTGCAGTTATAAACATCATCTAACAACATATCATTAAAATTCGTGACCTATTTTACAAATATTGAAGGTTTCATAGTTTAAGTTGATTTGATGGCCTAAAAAGCATACTAGTGACTTGAATGAATTGGAGTCTCCAATCATATCTAATGCGCAAAAAAGGAGCATTTTAAGCACTGGTAATATCCAGTTGGCGTATAAATACATTTAACCACATTATTAAATGAAACAGCATCAACTATGCTTGGCCTTGTAATGCCAGCATGACTGACAATCCTCTTCACAATAACTATGTAAAATGAGCTTTTAGCACAACTTTAGTCAAAATAATGAATATTGAGCTCAGGTTTTTCTGGCTTCACATCCAGATTCCTCCATGTATTAGCAATATGAACAGATGGACTTGGGCTTATGATTTAGCTTCTCAGGGTCTCAATTAACTCCTCTGTAGAATGAGGACAACTTGCCTCACAGGATATTTTGGATAACAAGTCAATATCTCTGGCATTTTGCACGTGCTCAATAAATGTTATTTCCTTTTACCTCTTGAGAATGAAGCAAGGATGTCAACCTTCACAAAATGAGGAGCCAGGTTTGAGTTTTTAAAGTGCACTGAGAGCCACTGCAAGTTTGAGTTTGTATTTGATATGGTTCTAGTCAACATTCCAGACACTCCAAAACAAACAACTAGCCTTCCTTCTGAATTAGAATGTTCTAGAAGCAATAGTAAAGGCAAAGAGTCTGAATACAGACTGAACTGATAAAGATTTAAATTTGCTTAATAAACCCTTCTTTGGCAGTTGAAGATACCTTGAAGAAAAGCCCTAGAAATTTCTTTTGGGGTACAGTACATAAAAGCCACAAACAGACACCAGTAGCTTATTCCTCATAATATACACCCTTACCACCACTATTCCCCTCTTCCCCATCCTCACTGACTATTACATGTTCAGGGAATAGTGCTAGGTATTAGCCACCTCTCTATTTCATATCACTATAGAATGCTTAGGTTATCATTTCTTAGCAAGTAAAACTTACGAGGCATAACGTCACAATCTATTTTATTATTTCTCAGTCTGTGGAGCATACTACAGACCACCAGTTCCTCAGAGACCTTGTGGCTGATGTAAATCCTGCCTCGCTGACACCAGATTCTGCTTGTCAGTATTAACTCTGTGAACTTGTGATTCACTCTAAAGAGACAAGCCAGCTGCTAATTTCTTTATTCTGTACCACATGTAATAGCACGGACAAACAAAGATAAGTGTAGGGCCTGGCAGGCTATACAACATGATGTAAAATTATTTGATGTGGAATTCCTTAATTTGCAAAGTGATGTTCTACTTCCCCTGGAAAGTCTTTTCTGACATTCCCTGGACTAGGTAGACCTCCCTGCTATGACCTCTCACACAATGTTGAGTTGCCCTGTGATCTCCCATTCATAAATGATTTTAATTGTTGATTTAATTGTTGGCCTTCCCCATCAGGCTATAGTCACTGTGAAGGCATGGGGTTTACCTGTCTTCTTGGACTCTAGGGATCTGGCATTCTGCTTGCTTCATAACAATGTGTAAGCACATTTGTGAAATGACTGAAATTAGCAATATAATGCTTCTTCTCCATGTGATTAGGAATATCATTCTTTACATTTGGGGAGAATTTTTCAACCTACAGGAGTATTATACAAACATACACAATCACTTATTGCTTGACCATTTGCTTGACCATCTTCCTATTTGTAGGTACATACCTACATTAGCCAGGGCCTAATACATAGAAGGCAATTAATTAATATTTTTGAATGACTAGGTTAGTTAATAAATTAATCCTCAACATTATATTCTAAGGTCCTTCACTTATAACTAAAATTCTATATGCCATATAATAGATGTCTACTTTGCTCCTACTAAAGCTAGAGCCCTCCACTGGTCAGATTCACTTATTTAGATTTTTTTCCATTACATAGCCCATAAACCTTGAAACTACAAGTTATGAGCCAATAACTCTGCTTTGAATATATTTTAAAGGTAAATGTTGGCTTGTTCTGTTTCTTGTTAAATGTTTATATGATAATAGCTCATGCTTAACATTCTTCTATTAAAGTAGATACTGGACTTGATTTAAAATAAACATCTCTAGTTAAATGCTCATGTATTAATGGTCTTGTTCTTAACACTGTTCTATTAAAATGCAAACATTCTAAGACATTTCCTAGCTGTTCAAGAGTCATTCCACAGTTTTCTTTTGTTTTCAATTCCAAGTCAATACCATTTTCTCACAAGACTCATGTTAAAAGAAATTAGAGATTCATAGCAGGTATTATAATCTTTCACATTAAGAAAGCCCAGGAAGCATTTCTTTCTCTGATTCAAGGGACCATTTATGAAAGTTTTTATTTGTTGAAATATCAAGAATGACCAAATTATCTTAATGTAGTTTAGTTGACCAGAGGTAGCATGATGAGAATTCGTGTCCAGATTGTTTTTCACTGTGTGCCCAAGATCTTTTACAGCCATTTTTACATAGTCCATCTGGTTCTGAAGTCCAAAACAGCCATCTATATTTGAACACAGGAATCGTGTATTGAAACTATTCCCTCTTAAGACCATGTGGAGGCTAAACTGGGCAGCCTAAAGAAGGAGGCCCAGGACAATGAGGGGACAATAGTGTAGCCACAGAAATGGCTGAGGAGCTAAAAGCTTAGGTGACTCAGCTCAGCAAAATAATTCTGAAAAGTTACCAAAGTAAATTCATCATACACATACACACAAAATTAAAACTCTGTGAATTTTTATGTTTGCTTTCTTCAGTATGCCTATATGGTTTTAACACAACACATCAAAATCACTGGAATCTATAACTTAAATACAATTTTAAAGTATCACCTTAACTCTGTTGCGTTATAAATAATAAGATGCCTTCTGTTAAACAAGTGAAAGAGATCCCTCTGGAACCTACTAGTTAAGTCTGTCTGACTCAAGAGGGCATTAAGTTAAAAAACAGAAAAAGCAAATTTTGAAAAAATGCCCACAGTCCCTTGAGAAAACATTCTTGGGTTATCTGTAGTTATCCACAAAGATCTTCTTACTAGTTATGTTAAATATAACCCAGCAGTGAACCCACAAACCCCTTCTTTTGTGCTACCAGATCTGTAGTTTTTACTGAAAAAGAAATTATACAGCTGACCAAAATAGCCCAGTGAGTGGAATCTGGAATATTTCTTTATAACCAACATATTGTTTTTCTTTTTCTTTTTTCTTTCTTTTTTTTTTTTGGCAGGTTCGGGGGTGGTGGCCATGGTTTAAGCTAGGCAAAGCTAAGTGCTGGTTGCTTAGTAACCAACTAATGGGAACTTCAGAGTAATATTGGTTTACTCTTCCTGATGCCCCAAACCTTTGTTTGCTACCATGAAAATTATGTCTCTTTAACACTACTTTTATACAACTGCCATTCCCAGAAGACTTAGGAGAACATACTTATGCAAAGTTCTTGGCACTTGTTAAATTTCCTACCCTGATTCTCTTGAAATGTCCAAAAAGACCATCCACTGAGCTGTATTCTTCAACTTGAAAGACAGCATCATCTTCCTCAAGGAAGCAACAGAAAGCCCATTGGGAAATTCCTAACACTCTGGTGTCATTGCTGCTGCCTGGGTTCATGGTTCCTGGCACTTCTTTAAAGTGTCCTTCCGTTATCTTCTTTTATTCCCTTATTCTCACCCCCTTCTCTTAATTGCATTCTTCCTATTTAACATCTTCTGGATTTGGAAACCATCACCTTTTGCCTGGCCCCCCTATTAAAATGGCACAGAAAAATGCTTGAGCCCCATCAGTCTTAGTTTATAAACAGTTTCTTCATTCACTTTGGTAAAGTGTCAACTGGCCTTTGTTAACTGTTGAGACTAATTATGTGGTAGTTTACTGGCTTTCACTGGATGCACTTAGTTAACCTTCTTTTAGCTTTATTAGGTAGTAAATTTGTTAATTTGGCTCAACCTTTTGCTTTCTTGGCTTGGCATCCTGGGTCAGGCATTGTTTCCCTATAATCAATGGATTTACTCATTTACTAATAAATGCTGCTTTTCCCTCCTAATTGTAGATCTTCATCTTTATTTAAAAGCCAATTTAGGAAAAATGGCTTCCTTGCCTCTTTAAATTTGGACAGTTAGTAGAAATAGTCTTTCCTTCAACTAATAAACATTATTGAGTGTTTAGCTTGTTTTTAGCATTGTGCTAAGTGCTATGGAAAAAACAAGGTAACCTCAGACTCAATCTGTCTCCAAGGAAAACCTTAAGCTCCCATCTTCGATTGCTTTATTTCTTCTGTGCCCTGTATTCTAAGTGTGCTGTGTTCTCTGCAGTGTCTACCTAGTCAAACAGGCAGACACATTGATTCATTCCTGATGGCCTCAAGGTTTACTTTTATATCTTGCTCTTAGTGTTCTGTACCCTGCAACCCAGGGAAGGCCAAAATTTTCTCTCAACAACTGTGTTCTCAAACCAGGCCATTTGAATAATAACTATGAATTATAAATAGACCCTTATATATCTATCTCTTTCACTACATGACACTTTTTAAGTACAGAAAATGTTTTTACAAACTTTAACATTCCCAGAACTTAGCTCAAAGCTTAGCTCAGATCCATCCCTCCTTAAGTCAGAATTTCAGAGATCACAACTCCAGTTTCATAGAACCTATTGTAAAGCTTTGACTACATTTCAAGAAGACAAGAAGCATACTCATTGGGCTTCAGAACAGTCCTTGGTGGCATGAGGCCTACCCTGAATAAATATTGGTTAGATTTTAAATACCAGCCAAAAAAGATTGGACCAGGAAGTAACAGAGATCTGGGTCTGCTACTCTCTGCTAATGTGACCTGGGGCAGTTTGTTTCACTTCCCTGGGTGTTAGTTTCCTGATTAATATCACAAATGTGGTAGAATTAACACCTATTAAGAGTACCTTGCAGTGTGAAGACCCTGCAATTCTATCACATGGGATTGGTAAAGTATATAAATATTTTTGCAACATGCAACAAGTCTAAGTAAATACCAAATTTTCCAGGATTAGACAATATGTATTAGATAAATTTAGAGGAGAAAGTTTGGGACACTCGAGCCAAAAAGTCAATTACATTTATTATAAAATGATCTAGATAACCCAAAGTGACGGACCATGAGGATAAACTGGATAGGCAACATGAACAGGGAGAAGTCATTAGCCTTCCTCAGACAGACAGGTCCCCTGGTGTATTAACACTACCACATGTGAGCCCAAAGTGAGTGGTTACGTCAGCTGTTATTCCTAGAACATTCCTAGATAGACATTGCCAGGTGTGTTGACTTCAAAGTAACTGGATATTACATTTCATCAGACTGAGAAGGAGAAAAAGCAGGTTCATGGTAAGGATATAGAGTATGATCATCTTTCCTCCATAAGGTTTTCTGGAAAAGAAAAAATAAACACTATAGACAGATTACTTATAAAAGTTGTTCTAATATAAAGTTACAGTTGATTAGAAAAGTAATGAGAAGTGAGTCATGGCATTCAAGGAAATAGCCAGCCTCTTTTAAATAAACTGGGAGACCAAAGCACCCACTAGGAATTATAGTTACTCAGGCAAATGTACAAATCAGTATTCTTCTTTTAGAATGTCAGATATCCAGATCTGGAGGCCAGCATCTGAGTGAAGCTAGACTAATACTCTAGGAAGGCAAACAGATTTACAATTCTGATTCAGAAAAGCTCCTAGAAGACATTAGGATAAACTTTTGTGTCCATAACTCAGGCTGGTCTCCATAAAATGGCTGTATGAGAAGTTAAATTTTAAAAGGAACTTGTCCTTCCATGTACTAATGGTTTGCACCTGCAAACATTAATGACTGTGGTGCCAGAAGCAGATCTAAAGGCAGCCCAAGAGGTCAGTGGAAAATTAAGTCACCAAGCAGGTAATTGTTCTGTCCATGATCCAATTAGGGACACAAAGAACCACAATTCACTTCCTGCAGTCATTAAAGGCAGCAAGGGACATGGACTGCCATTGTCATAAAAACATAATTAAACATGCAGTGTAACTGCAAACAGGGAGAAACAGACAGACATGTTTTAGCGCTTACTTTTTTCCTAACAGGCAATGAATCGACAACACAACTTTAATCACGAACTGGTTGAAGGTCACAGAAGAAATTAAAATACCTCCTTGGTGAAAGACTTCAGATGAGAATGAATGTCTTATGTGGACAGTCTATCACAAAATGTTTCCCAAAGTAAACTCTAAATACCTGAATCCCCTGGATGTTTTTTTTCTGATTTCCAGGTCCCAGCCCAGAACATTGGATAAGAAACTCTGAAACTAAGACCCAGGTATCTGCCTTTTAAAATGCTTCCCAAGGTTTTGAAGCAACCAGCTTAGCACTAGAATTCTGCTTACTGCTGCTGCCCATTAAATATGATTAAATATGAAATAGAAAAGAGCTACAGTCGATTAACATAATACTCATCTTATTTTCCATCTATATGTGTGTCCACACCAGCCTCATCAAAAATAAACTATAAGAATGAATTCCTGCTAAGTTACAGCTATAAAACTTCCCTATCCAATCCTCAAAGAAGGTTCAAAACTCTCTTTTAGAGAAAATTAAAACTTGAGATGCCATACACACAAGCAAAACAATAGAGCGATTGGAGTAAAATATTAAATATAGTCTAAATCAACATAATCAGTCATGATAAAAAGAGAAAACAAGCAAACACAACCAATAAAAAATAAAATAAAATGCCACAAAGGACAACTTGCTAAAAGCTTTATTCCATCATGATTTTATTTCACTCTTGGGTGTTCACCTTTGCTGGGTTTGAAGAGCAGGAAGTAGATGACATAATAGTACAACTTTTGAGTTGGGAGAAAATATTCATTTTTAAAATAAATAATAGTCTATACTTACTATGGGCCATCCTCTGTGCTGCATGCTGAGTGTAGATCAGTGGTTCTCAACCAGGAGCAATTTTGCCTCTCAGGGGACATTTGACAATGTCTGGAGTCATTTTTGCTTTTGGTGACTGAGGACAGTGAGGAAGGTGGGCTGATACTGGGTATCTAGTGAGTAAGGCCAGGGATTCTGCTAAACATCCTACAATGCACGGGACAAGCCCTCACAGCCAAGAATTATTCAGCCCAACATGTTAATAATGGCAAAGGTAAGAAACCTTGGTATAGATTGAAGAACAAGCAGATAGGCTCTTTGCCCTTAATGAAATTTATTTAACACAGTCTTAAATAAACATGTAATTTAATGTATAACAAAATATTGTCAAAAGTGCTTTGACTAAAAGAATAAGAATTAGTAGAACATACAGATAACATTGGAACTAGGTGTTCATCGGCTCAACATAAAAGAACAAAGTCCAACAGATAATAGGTACTCAAATTTGTGTTGAATGAATGAAATTCCCTCTATCACCCGCTATTTATAACAGCCCGTTATATAAAGATCTTTTCCCTTCAACTTCCTTTAATCGCCATGCTCCATGATTAATAACAGCTTATGTGAAAGTGGCACACCCAGAATGTTGTCTGAAATTTATACCAGTTCCAGCCATGGCAGCCGTTTCTCCAATGCCTTTCTAGACCTGCTCTCCATGGCCCCTCTACCATATAAATGGAACTTCAGCTATTTAACCTGGTCTTCTTAGAGTAAAGGTCAGTGGCTGGGAGGGCATGAGGGAGATTTTCTCTGATGACATTAAGATGAAATATGAGATTGTACTAGGGGAAGAAGCAGTCAATTACAGGTTAGGTCTTGATTTAGCACCTGTAGAGCAACCCACCAGCACCCTCTCATACTTTTCTCTGATTGGAGCACCACCATTTTCCTAGAGAGAAATCACTTCCTCACTGTGGATCAGAACTTTCTGGCTCTAGGGAGAGACAAAAGCCTAAGCAATAACAGCCAGTGGTATTCAAGTCTGGACATTGGTTGGGATTTTTAGAAAAGGGGCATTTTCTTTCCATTGTGATTATTGACAGGAAAATATAAGAGCCTATATTTACTGGTAATTGTCTTACCACAAAGGAAGGCACACTTTCCTAAAAACAGAGTCAATTGAGAGAAACAAAGTAGGGCAGTGTACCAAGGATATGACTTGAGCCCCAGGACCCAGCAATGCTTTATGCCAGATAACATAAAGCATTGGGTGAATGTGTCAATTTGACTTAAATCATAATATAACTAAGTAAAATTAAATACATGTGTAGTCTTGAACTAAACTCCAGTTGAACTCACAGATAAATAAGACATGGTCCTACCATTAAGAATTTCACAGTTAATAGAGGAAACAATTTTATTTGTGAGCATCTATCATAGCTTAGTTCTTGTACCTAGATACTGGATAGGTACAAAGTAAGGTTTAAAGTATCTTTGTTTTATTAGACACTATGGTTAGTAACTTTCCCAAGTCACAGAATAAGTAAATGATCATCCAGATTTCAAACCCATCTCTTCCTGATTCTAAAGCTCCTGCACTTTGTTTTACGTTATGTTGCCTCTCTGCAATGATTATACAAAGAAAATAATTTAACTGTAATAATAAGATTCAAAGATATTTCCACTAGTGTGCAGAAGTAGGAAAAATATAACTCTGTGCAAGTGTTTCACAGATCACATTTTTTAAAGTTTGCAGTGTGAGGAAAGGAGGAAAAATGGAAGAGGGTCTTTTAGGAGACTAATTTTTACTGGCCCTTTGAGCCAAGCACTGTTCTAAGCATATTACCAGATTAACTCATTTATCCTCACAGTAACCCTATCAAGTGATTGCTATTATTTTCACCATTTTTAAAGCTAACGTGGGGCATGGAGAGCTGAAGTAATTTACCCATACAACTTTTTGTAGGGCTAAGATTTGAACCCAGATAGTCTAGCATCAGAGCAGACACCTTATACCTTATATGGACACCCATATGACTGTTCACAACCCTATATTGCCTCCCATATGACTACACAAGTGACAGTAAGGTTAAGAACATCAATGGCGAGAAATAAATGAATATCGTGACTTACATCTCAGTCTGATATTTGCTTATATCGTTTACAGATGGCTTATAGAAATTCATTTTTCGTAATACTTCATTTGAGATTTCCATTTCTACACACTATCAATCTGACATTTTTTTACAGAACAAGGACAATTATGAGTTAATATGTTATAACTAAAGGTTAAACTTTAGTTAAATAAGGAACAGATAACATCTCTGACAACTCATTTATTGGCAGCGCAGTACAGTTTAATTCAATAAGTTTATCTAGCAACTATGTTGTGTTCCTACCCTTACCAAACATAGAGCCTATAAAGCTAATTGCAGTCTGTCAAATAAAATCATAAGATAGCTATTTTTAGATGGTATCATTTAAGTCTATGCGTATGCATGTGTCCATATACACACATACATATTCATACATACACATAAAAATATATACACATTAACACACACAGAGATGTAATTCCCTTTACCTTTTTACATACACTGGGCTACATCTAAAAAAGGAGAAATAAGTCCTAATGATTTCAGTTGAATCTGCTTTTGCCTCAAAACATGGCATAGAACTGGCTACATTCCTTTTCAAAGCCCTATAGCAAAATTTCAAATAAAAAATTCTACAAATAACATTTAATCAACTCTGCTACTCATATAATATAAAGCTTTAATAAATAGACAAATAAATAATAAATATGATCACAATGTAATGTAATCAAATTATATGGAATTTATTGTGTGCTATGAAAAAGTGGCTGGGCCACTTACTATGAGTTTGGTCAAGCTACTCAAATTCTCTGGAGCCTCGTTTTTTTTTCATCAATGAGTATGAATAAAGATTTAAACTTGTAAGATCACTGAGATAATTAAATTAATTACACTGCTGCCACATAATAAAGGCCCAATAAATAATAGCTTTAATTATTTAATGTGTATAAACACTTCTAGTGTATGATATACACTGTGTATTATTCATAATCCATGACACTGTTTTCTGAAATAAATCAGATTAAGAAGCACCTTCGTAAAAATATTGACATCTAAAAGAAATTCTCTGGAGATTTTTTTCAGGTTGTCTTTGAAAAAAGACTGAATGTACTGAGGGAAATCTGGACGCATTTTGAAAAAATTTTAAGAAAACATTTTGAGAAAATGTTGCCTTCTTTTTCTTTTTGCATAACCCCTTGTAGTCAGCATCTACACTAGAAAGAAACCACAGTATTTGTCCTTTGGCTGCTTTGGAACATACTCTCCTGAAACTATCTTAATACAATAGCACCTTTAACTCTCCTGCGTGGGGCAAAGGACAGTAATCATGGGACATGGCCCTGATCGCCTGGTCCTTTAACTCCCCCCCAAGCCCTTTGACTCCTCCCCATGATAAAAGAAAAAAATGTTCATAAAATATTATGTTTGCTCTAATTATCCAGGAAACATAAGCAATTACAACTAAAAAAATGCTTCAAAATATAAGCTGTGTGTCCACCATGATGCAACAATTCTACTTTCCATAACTTAAGTATAGAAAATTATTCAAGCACGAGAAAATATATGTGCACGTGTGTTACATATACGTGTAACATGGCAGCACTGTTTTAACAGAGACAAATTGGAAATGAAGTAAATATCAATTGGATGCTGATTAAGTAAATTCTGTAAGAAATTTAAAATGAAATCCTATACAGTCATTAAAAATAATGTTATATATCTGTATGTATTGAATCAGAAAGCTGTCCACAAATATATCCAAGAGAGGGAAAAAATCAAGTTACAGAACTACATGTCTATTATGAACCTATTTATATAACAGTCTACACATAAATATAAATATTTATAGATGAATAGAGCAATATCTGGATGAAATATTATTTTTCAAATGTCAAAAATGATTCTCGGAATATTGGAATTTTAGGCAATTTTTACATCTTTACATGATTTTCTTGCTTTTTTTTAACAATGGGTATGAACATGGACATTTTTTATTAAATAAACATAAAACTACTTTTTTAAGGTGCAGAACTTTGGTATTTATTGTGCCAAACTAAAGTCAAATTGTATTGATTTTGATCCAGAGGGAAAAGAACAAACATCTGTTCAGTTGCCATTCTGGTCTATAAACATTAATACGCTATCTCAGTTGGACTTCACATCAATATATTGAGAAAAGTAGGATCTTACTTATAGTTAAAATGAGCAAATTGATGCTAACAGAGGTCAAGTACCTTAGTCAAGTTTACACAGCTAGTAACTAGTAAGATGAAACCAGGATTCAAACCCAAGTTCCATTTTCTTTCCAAACATATCACACTGAGAAGAAATGATATGAACCAAAGAAAACATAATTATAACTTTTTGTTGCTTCCATCTCAAGATTTATTTGTTTATTTCAAATATCCATACTATTTTTAAAAACTATTAATGAGTTTATATGGTTACTTTTAGTGATGACATTTTATCTCACAGGCAATAAAGATAATAATTACCAGAGTTTATTGAACCAGGTTCTTTTTAAAGTTCTGACATGGATTACCTTACCTAATTTTTACAACCAGCCTATGAGTTAGGTACAATAATTGAGAGTCACATAATGAACAAGCTGTGACAACAAGTAGTTAAGTAACTTAGCAAAGGTCACTTAGAAAGTGAATCGTGGAGCTGAGGATTCCCAGGAAGTCTAACTCCAAAGCTTGCACTCATAACTATTACTCCATGCTAATTTATACAACCAGGTAAGTACTGATTCTTTCATAGTGGCCATCTTTGGAAGCCAGGTGTTTATCTCATTAAGCTGTTAGGTTTTTTTTTGGTTTTTTTTTAAATAAATTTATTTATTTATTTATTCATTCATTTATTTTTGGCTGTGTTAGGTCTTTGTTGCTGTGCACGGGCTTCCTCTAGTTATGGTGAGTGGAGACTACTCTCCGTTACGGTGTGCGGGCTCTTCACTGTGGTGGCTTCTCTTGTTGCGGAGCACGGGCTCTAGGCACGCAGGCTTCAGTAGTTGTGGCACACGGGCTTAGTAGTTGTGGCTTACGGGCTCTAGAGCACAGGCTCAGTAGTTGTGGCACCTGGGTTTAGTTGCTCCATGGCATGTGGGATCTTTCCGGACCAGGGCTTGAACCCGTGTCCCCTGCATTGGCAGGCAGATTCTTAACCACTGTGCCACCAGGGAAACCCAAGCTTTTAGATTTTAATATAAGTTTGAACATTTTCATAGCTACACAATGTCTCCTGGTTATATATAAGCAATTTTTTTTGGACTGATGATTTTGGGTGACTTTCTCCCTTCTCCCTTTTTCTTTTTTTCCCCACAGCTCATTTGTACACACAGAGGGTCTTCCCTATGACCTAATAGGCAAGAGTGAAAGGACCATGGAGCTAACCAGCTGTTGCCCTTGGCTTTTAGTTGCTACTCATCAAGTGAACATGGGAGAAGAACCCTCACATGCATGGCCAGAAAACAACCAGCCTGAAGTCAGCCCATTTGCACACTGCCTACTGGCCTTACTAAGTCCTAATGTGATGACCTGGGAAGAATGAGAACTGTAGAATGTCACAAATTAAAGACTACATATGTCCAAGCAGAAAATACCAATTTAGGGCTTCCCTGGTAGCTCAGTGGTTGAGAATCTGCCTGCCAATGCAGGGGACACGGGTTCGAGCCCTGGTCTGGGAAGATCCCACATGCCGCGGAGCAACTAGGCCTGTGAGCCACAGCTACTGAGCCTGCGCGTCTGGAGCCTGTGCTCCGCAACAAGAGAGGCCATGATAGTGAGAGGCCCGCGCACCGCGATGAAGAGTGGCCCCCGCTTGCCGCAACTAGAGAAAGCTCTCGCACAGAAACAAAGACCCCAACACAGCCATAAATAAATAAATAAATAAATAAAAATTTTAAAAAAAGAAAAAAGAAAAAGAAAATACCAATTTACATATGAAAGGATAATCTTCTGTTTACACTTCAAAACAAGGCAATAATTACTCCTTTAAAGACTATGCAGTTAGGGGCCATTACCAGCCATTAATAAGTAATACTCTTGTATGTCTTCTGTATATTGAAATTTCATGCCAAGAAGCAACACTTAGCTCATTCATATGAATTCATATGCGATCCAGAACTTAGACTAATAAATATTTAGACTGTGACTCTCAACATGAATACAAGGAAGATTTTAGGGTGCATATTATTAGAATTCTGTGTAAATATACTCCATATTTTAAAGTTATAAATGGAAAAAAAAAATTAAATTTCTGAATAAGGAAATTTGTAAATACCCCAAACCAATCATCAAATTGTATTTGATATTTTCATATAATAGAAATACTGAAATCTGTAATAAAAATGTTTCAAGCATTTTCATACCCATAAAAGGACACATGTCCAGAAAGGACTCTCTCAGAGAAAAGTATTCCCAAGTGCTTTTTGCTTTAGTATTAAGTAAGTATTCATAGTATCCTGGCATAGTTACTGGGCGTGAACCCTAGGCTGGCTTCTCTAGCAGAAGCCAAAGGAGTGTGAGCAAACCTGACACACAGTAGGAAGCCATGGGATTCAAACTGCCAGAAGCTTACCTACTGATGCAAAATTAAAATGAATGAAGCAGTTATAGGGCTGTAGAAAAAGTGTATAATTAACCTTAGTATCTCTCAGTTTGAGTTATTACCCAAATAGTTAGTCGGATTGAGCTAATTTTACTTTTAGACAGAAATGTTGAATATATTAATCCTATAGCATGATTAAAAACTTGATTTATTTTTTTGTTAAAGGCATCACAAATCATTTAAAAATGATTTTTAGAAAGAGGAATGTAAAGGAACTTGCCAAACTCACTACTTTCTAATGAACTAACCCGTATGAAGTGTATTAAATCAGAGAAAAAAATTAAATGATTTCATTCATTATCTGCTTTATATGTAAGTCTTCCTTATCTCTGCCATATAAATAGATAGATGATAGACACCTATATAATAGATAAATTGTACACACACACACACACACACACACACATATCCTTGAATAGTAGAAACGATGTCTTATTTATTTTTATGATCTAGTATAATATACAATATATTTGATTAATTGAATTGCATTGACTTTATTTTGACAATGCTTGTTTTACACACACTCTGTTGAACTTCACTTCAGTCCCATAGGTGCTTAGTCAGGTAAACTTTGTGTTTCTGACTCTGTGCAGGATCACATTGTGGGGGAAAAAAGGTGGGGGGATTAAGAGAGGACAAAGGATCTGTCCCTAAGAAGCATAGGATCTGATTTATGTGACCTAAGCAAACAGGGACCAGCCACAGAAACACAAATCAATGTGCCAGGACTGAGGAAAAGTGCAAAGAGGAGAATGTTGGTCATTAAGAGACAGGGTTCCAGCCCTGGCCCTTCCAGCATGTAGCTGCAGAGGAGCATTGGGTTACTAGCTAGTTTTCTCTAGACCTCTCTTGCCCTCTCTGGAAAACAGCTCTAAGCAAACCAGTGAGCCTCTAAATTGGGCAAGTCTTTCCGAGTCATACCTGCTTCACACCAATGTTTATTTCATAGCTTGCAACAATAGCTGTACTGGCCAAGATGCTTAACTGACAGCAACAAAAATCAACACCTGGTGATTCCAATTAAATAATGAAAAACTGAAGTAAAGGCTATTGGGCATCTTATAGAATCACCAAGAAGACACAGACAACACAAAGGGGGAAAAAAGAAAAAGCCATGACATCTGAATTACAGCCTCAGTAATGCCACAGAATCCACTGCTACCACGGATCCTGGGATTCCGCATCTGTGCTACTGCACAGCCTTCAATGGACACTGGATAGTGTTGCTCATTCTGAGGACGCAGCAGGGTCTCTGCTGCTCCGACTGCCAAAGAGCTTCTGCACTAGCCCGCCCAGCTTCTGTGAGAAGGAGACAAGCCTGGGTCAGAAGCCACAGCCCAGATGTATGGAGAGGTTATTGAATGGGAAATGGAAGCTTCCTTCCTCATCCAATAGCAAACTTAAAGATAGGGGATTCTCCAAACACAAAAAAGTGTTCATATGCTGAGCAGACTAAAAACAGAGCCTTATTCAAACACGAAGGACCCCCTTTCATGTCACACTTATCCATACAAAGGACACCATTCAGATATGGTGAAGTATTTGAGTCAAATTGAAATGAGTGTTGAGTACAAAAACATATTTTCAACACATTGCAGTGTGTTCCTTCTTTTTCTCCCTTAGAACACTACATTCATAATTTTCTCATGAATACATATCACATTTTAATGTAGTTAGTGATGGAGTCTGCCCTCCCCCAACGAGACTAAGCTTTGGTACATGCCTATTCTTTCTTGGTATTTTTGGCACATTTCAGGGATGAAATAAATATGCTGCTTTGTGTGGTTTTGTCTGTGGAGATTTATAGAAAATAAAAACACATTTGAAGCACATATGACGGTCAAAGGATAATTTTGTTACTGCATAAAAAATTCATGCAATTAATAAGAAAATTACTATTATTTTAAGCGGTACTATATATAGCAAAAGACAAACAGACAATTCACCAAAAAGGAAATGTAGCTGAATAACTGCAAATGTGAAAATTTCAATAATCCAAGAAATAGAAAATATTATGAAATACCATTTTTCATGTATCTAATTTGCAAGAATTTTTCCAAACCATACTATAATATATAGTATATACAATACACTATATTATGTAGGTCAAGGATTCAGTGAGGTGGGCAGATTCATATATTTCTAGAAGAATATAAATTCATAACATTTAAGACAAACAATTTATAACATGTATCATGAGTCTTAAAATTTTTAAATCCATTAAGACTCAAAAATAACTATTCTAATTATCTATGCAAAGGGGAAATGCAAGGAAAAAAACATAAAAATATTCACTGAAACACCATTTGTAATAGTAAAACATTAGGGTAAAAATATTACTTTCCGAAAGTTTAGAAATGGTCTGGGATATGATGAAATATTTACTTAAAATGTATTATGCCATCATTGAAAATGATGTTTATGAAATATTCATACTGACAGGGAAAAATGTTCCCATATGTATCTTGCACAGACAGGCATTGTAACTAATCACACCCCATTGCAATTGTTTCCTTACATGTCTGCTCTCTTATGAAATCATAATCTCTTCAAAGTCTAGTATCTTGTCTTATTTATCTTTTTTATCATGAGTAACTAGAACACTGTTATCTAATTTGAGCTCAGTATATTGTTGAAGAATTAAATGAGTGAATGAATTAGTGAGCAAATAAATGTATGTATGTCATTAGAAAGTTGTTTTCCTGAATGGTATCTATGTCTGCTATTTTATGTGTTTTGTGACATAGAATGGTGCAACAGAAGACAATTAATCTATATTATGAAAAAGTTGTGCTCAAAAATCCCTTTTGAAATTCAATGACTCAGAGGAGTTTCAAGATGGCAGAAGAGTAAGAGGTGGAGATCACCTTCCTCCCCACAAATACCTCAGAAATACATCTACATGTGGAACCACTCCTACAGAACACCTATCAAATGCTGGCAGAAGACCTCAGACCTCCCAAAAGGCAAGAAATTCCCCACGTACCTGGGTAGGGCAAAAGAAAAAAGAAAAAACAGAGACAAAAGAATAGGGACGGGACCCGCACCAGTGGGAGGGAGCTGTGAAGGAGGAAAGGTTTCCACACACTAGGAAGCCCCTTCGCGGGCGGAGACTGCGGGTGGCAGAGGGGGGAAGCTTCGGAGCCACGGAGGAGAGCGCAGCCACAGGGGTGCGGAGGGCAAAGCGGAGAGATTCCCACACAGAGAAGCGGTGCCGACCAGCACTCACCAGCCCGAGAGGCTTGTCTGCTCACACGCCGGGGCGGGCGGGGCTGGGAGCTGAGGCTCGGGCTTCGGTCGGATCACAGGGAGAGGACTGGGGTTGGCGGCGTGAACACAGCCTAAAGGGGGTTAGTGCACCACAGCTAGCTGGGAGGGAGTCTGGGAAAAAGCCTGGACCTGCCTAAGAGGCAAGAGACCATTGTTTTGGTGCACGAAGAGAGGGGATTCAGAGCACCACCTAAATGAGCTCTAGAGCTGGCTGCGAACCACGGCTATCAGTGTGGATACCAGAGACGGGCATGAGACGCTAAGGCTACTGCTGCCGCCACCAAAAAGCCTGTGTGCGAGCACAGGTCATTCTCCACACCTCCCCTCCGTGGAGCCTGTGCAGCCCGCCACTGCCAGGGTCCCGTGATCCAGGGACAACTTCCCCGGGAGAACGCACGCACGCCTCAGGGTGGTGCAACATCACGCCAGCCTCTGCCGCCGCAGGCTCACCCCGCATTCCATACCCCTCCCTGCCCCCGGCCTGAGTGAGCCAGAGCTCCCTAATCAGCTGCTCCTTTAACCTCGTCCTGTCTGGGTGAAGAACAGATACCCTCAGGCAACCTACACACAGAGGCGGGGCCAAATCCAAAGCTGAACCCCGGTAGCTATGCGAACAAAGAAGAGAAAGGGAAATCTCTCCCAGCAGCCACCAGAGTAGTGGATTAAATCTCTGCAATCAATTTGATGTATCCTGCATCTCTGGAATACCTGAATAGACAACGAATCATCCCAAATTGAGGCAGTGGACTTTGGGAGCAACGATATATATATATTTTTTTCCTTTTTCTCTTTTTGTGAGTGTGTATGTGCATGCTTCTCTGTGTAATTTTCTCTGTATAGCTTTGCTTTTACTATTTGCCCTAGGGTTCTGTCTGCCCGTTTTGTGGGGTTTCTTTTAGTATATTTTTTAACGTTTCTTATCATGGGTTGATATGTTTTTTGGTTTGGTTGCTCTCTTCTTTCTTTCTTTGTTTCTATTTTTTTACTTTTTAATTTTTTTTAATTTTTATTTTTTATTTTAATAAATTTATTTAATTTTCTTATTATTTTTCTTTCTTTCTTTCTTTCTTTCTTTCTTTCTTTCTTTCTCCCTTTTATTCTGAGCTGTGTGGATGACAGGATCTTGGTGCTCCAGCCGGGTGTCAGGCCTGTGCCTCTGAGGTGGGAGAGCCGAGTATAGGATATTGGTCCACCAGAGACCGTCCAGCTCCACAAAATATCAAATGGCCAAAACACCCAGAGATCTCCACCTCAACACCAAGACACAGCTACACTCACAGACCAGCAAGATACAGTGCTGGACACCCTATGTCAAACAACCAGCAAGACAGGAACACAACCCCACCCACTAGCAGAAAGGCTGCCTAAAATCCTAATAACGTCACAGACACCCAAAAACACACCAACAGATGTGGACTTGCCCACCAGAAAGACAAGATCCACCCTCAGCCACCAGAACACAGGCACTAGTCCCTCCACTAGGAAGTCTACACAACCCACTAAACCAATGTTAGCCACTGGAGCCAGACACCAAAAACAATGGGAACTACGAACTGGCAGCCTGCAAAAAGTAGACCCCAAACACAGTAACTTAAGCAAAATGAGAAGACAGAGAAACACACAGCAGATGAGGAGCAAAGTAAAAACCCACCAGACCAAACAAATGAAGAGGAAATAGGCAGTCTACCTGAAAAAGAATTAAGAGTAATGATAGTAAAGATGATCCAATATCTTGGCAATAGAATGGAGAAAATACAAGAAACGTTTAACAAGGACCTAGAAGAACTAAAGAGCAAACAAACAATGGTGAACAACACAATAAATGAAATTAAAAATTCTCTACAAGGAATCAATAGTAGAATAACTGAGGCAGAAGAACGGATAAAGTGACCTGGAAGATAAAATAGTGGAAATAACTACTGCAGAGCAGAATAAAGAAAAAAGAATGAAAAGAATTGAGGACAGTCTCAGAGACATCTGGGACAAAATTAAATGCACCAACATTCAAATTCTAGGGGTCCCAGAAGAAGAAGAGAAAAAGAAAGGGACTGAGAAAATATTTGAAGAGATTATAGTTGAAAACTTCCCTAATATGGGAAAGGAAATAGTCACTCAAGTCCAGGAAGCACAGAGAGTCCCATACAGGATAAATCCAAGGAGAAACACACAAAGACACATATTAATCAAACTGTCAAAAATTAAATATAAAGAAAACATATTAAAAGCAGCAAGGGAAAAACAACAAATAACACACAAGGGAATCCCCATAAGGTTAACATCTGATCTTTCAGCAGAAACTCTGCAAGCCAGAAGGGAGTGGCAGGATATACTTAAAGTGATGAAGGAGAAAAACCTACAACCAAGATTACTCTACCCAGCCAGGATCTCATTCAGATGTGATGGAGAAATTAAAACCTTTACAGACAAGCAAAAGCTGAGAGAGTTCAGCACCACCAAACCAGCTTTACAACAAATGCTAAAGGAACTTCTCTAGGCAGGAAACACAAGAGAAGGAAAAGACCTACAATAAAAAACCCAAGACAATTTAGAAAATGGTAATGGGAACATACATATCGATAATAACCTTAAATGTAAAAGGATTAAATGCTCCAACCAAAAGACATAGACTGGCTCAATGGATACAAAAACAAGACCCATATATATGCTGTCTACAAGAGACCCACTTCAGACCTAGGGACACATACAGACTGAAAGTGAGGGGATGAAAAAGATATTCCATGCAAATGGAAATCAAAAGAAAGCTGGAGTAGCAATTCTCATATCAGACAAAACAGACTTTAAAACAAAGACTATTACAAGAGACAAAGGAGGACACTACATAACCATCAATGGACAATCTAAGAAGAAGATATAACAATTGTAAATATTTATGCACCCAACATAGGAGCACCTCAATACATAAGGCAAATGCTAAGAGCCATAAAAGGGGAAATTGTCAGTAATACACTCATAGTAGGGGACTTTAACACCCCACTTTCACCAATGGATAGATAATCCGAAATGAAAACAAATAAGGAAACACAAGCTTTAAATGATACATTAAACCAGATGGACTTAATTGATATTTATAGGACATTCCATCCGAAAAAAACAGAATACACTTTCTTCTCAAGTACTCATGGAACATTCTCCAGGATAGATCATATCTTGGGTCACAAATCAAGCGTGTTAAATGGAAGAAAATTGAAATCATATCAAGTATCTTTTCCGACCACAATGCTTTGAGACTAGATATCTTACAGGAAAAAATCTGTAAAAAATACAAACACTTGGAGGCTAAAGAATACACTACTAAATAACCAAGAGATAACTAAAGAAATCAAAGAGGAAATTTAAAAATTCCTAGAAACAAATGACAATGAAAACACGATGACCCAAAACCTATGGGATGCAGCAAAAGCAGTTCTAAGCAGGAAGTTTATAGCAGTATAATCCTACCTCATGAAGCAAGACACATCTCAAATAAACAACCTAAACTTACACCTAAAGCAATTAGAGAAAGAAGAACAAAAAGACACCAAAGTTACCAGAAGGAAAGAAATCATAATGATCAGATCAGAAAAAATGAAAAAGGAACGAAGGAAACAGTAGCAAAGATCAATAAAACTAAAACCTGGTTCTTTGAGAAGATAAACAAAATTCATAAACAATTAGCCACACACATCAAGAAAAAAAGGAGAACACTCAAATCAATAGAATTAGAAATGAAAAAGAAGTAACAACTGACATGCAGAAATACAAAGGATCATGAGAGATTACTACAAGCAACTATATGCCAATAAAATGGACAACCTGGAAGAAATGGACAAGTTCTTAGAAAAGCACAACCTTCCGAGACTGAACCAGGAAGAAATAGAAAATATAAACAGACCAATCACAAACACTGAAATTGAGACTGAGATTTAAAATGTTCCCACAAACACAAGCCCAGGACCAGATGGCTTCACAGATGAATTCTATCAAACATTTAGAGAAGAGCTAACACCTATCCTTCTTAAACTCTTCCAAAATATAGCAGAGGGAGTAACACCCCCAAACTCATTTTATGAGGCCACCATTACCCTGATACCAAACCAGACAAATATGTCACAAAGAAAGAAATCTGCAGGCCAATATTACAGATGAACATAGATGCAAAAATCCTCAACAAAATACTAGCAAATAGAATCCAATAGCACATTAAAAGGATCATACACCATGATCAAGTGGGGTTTATCCCAGGAATGCAAGGATTCTTCAATATACGCAAATCAATCAATGTGATACACCATATTAACAAGTTGAAGAATAAAAACCATATGATCATCTCAATAGATGCAGAAAAAGATTTTGACAAAATTCAACACCAATTTATGATAAAAACCCTCCAGAAAGTAGGCATAGAGGGAACTTACCTCAACATAATAAAGGCCATATATGACAAGCCCACAGATGCCATCGTCGTCAATGGTGAAAAACTGAAACCATTTCCACTAAGATCAGGAACAAGACAAGGTTGCCCACTCTCAATCTTATTATTCAACTATATTTTGGAAGTTTTAGCCACAATCATCAGGGAAGAAAAAGAAATAAAATGAATCCAAATCAGAAAAGAAGAAGTAAAGCTGTCACTCTTTGCAGAAGACCTGATACTATACATAGAGAATCCTAAAGCTGCTACCAGAAAACTACTAGAGCTAATCAATGAATTTTGTAAACTAGCAGGATACAGTATTAATGCACAGAAATCACTTGCATTCCTATACACTAATGATGAAAAATCTGAAAGTGAAATTAAGGAAACACTCCCATTTACCATTGCAACAAAAAGAATAAAATATCTAGGGGTAAACCTACCTAAGGAGACAAAAGGCCTGTATGCAGTAAACTATAAGACACTGATGAAAGAAATTAAAGATGATACAAACAGAAGGAGAGATATACCATGTTCTTGGATTGGAAGAATCAGCATTGTGAAAATGACTAGACTACCCAAAGCAATCTACAGATTCAATGCAATTCCTATTAAACTAACACTGGTATTTTTCACAGAACTAGAACAAAAAATTTCACAATTTGTATGGAAAGACAAAAGACCCTGAATAGCCAAAGCAATCTTGAGAAAGAAAAACAGAGCTGGAGGAATCAGGCTCCCTGACTTCAGACTATACTACAAAGCTACAGTAATCAAGACAGTATGGTTCTGGCACAAAAAAAGAAATATAGATCAATGGAACAGGATAGAAAGCCCACAGATAAACCACGCAACTATGGTCACCTTATTTTTGATAAAGGAGGCAAGAATATACAATGGAGAAAAGGCAGCCTCTTCAATAAGTGGTGCTGTGAAAACTGGACAGCTACATGTAAAAGAATGAAATTAGAATGCTTCCTAACACCATACAGAAAAATAAATTCAAAATGGATTAAAGACATAAATGTAAGGCCAGACACTCTCAGACTCTTAGAGGAAAACCTAGGCAGAACACTCTCTGACATAAATCACAGCAGGATCCTTTTCGACCCACCTCCTAGAGAAATGGAAATAAAAACAAAAATTAAAAAAATGGGACCTAATGAAACTTAAAAGCTTTTGCACAGCAAAGGAAACCATAAACAAGACGAAAAGGCAACCCTAAGAATGGGAGAAAATATTTGCAAATGAAGCAACTGACAAAGGATTAACCTCCAAAATATACAAGCAGCTCATGCAGCTCAATATCAAAAAAAAAAACCCAATCCCAAAGTGAGCAGAAGACCTAAATAGACATTTCTCCAAAGAAGATACCCAGATTGCCAACAAACACATGAAAGAATGCTCAACATCATTAATCATTAGAGAAATGCAAATCAAAACTTCCATGAGATATCACCTCACACCAGTCAGAATGGCCATCATCAAAAAATCTACAAACAATAAATGCTGGGGGGGCGATGTGGAGGAAAGGGAACCCTCTTGCACTGTGGGTGGGAATGTAAATTGATGCAGCCACTCTGGAGAACATTATGGAGGTTCATGAAAAAACTAAAATTAGAAGTACCATACGACCCAGCAATCCCACTTCTGGGCATGTAACCTGAGAAAACCATAATTCAAAGAGAGTCGTGTACCGCAATGTTCATTGCAGCTCTTTTTACAATAGCCAGGAAATGGGAGCAACCTAAGTGTCCATCGACAGATGAATGGATAAAGAAGATGTGGCACATATATACAATTGAATATTACTGAGCCATAAAAAGAAATGAAATTGAGTTATTTGTAGTGAGGTGGATGGACCTAGAGTCTGTCATACAGAGTGAAGTAAGTCAGAAAGAGTAAAACAAATACCGTATGCTAACACATATATATATGGAATCTAAAAAAAAAAAAAAAAAAAAAAGGTCACGAAGAGCCTAGGGGCAGGACAGGAATAAAGACACAGACCTACTAGAGAATAACTTGAAGACATGGAGAGGAGGAGGGGTAAGCTGGGACAAATTGAGAGAGTGGCATGTACACATCTACACTACCAAATGTAAAACCGATAGCTAGTGGGAAGAAGCCGCATAGCACAGGGAGATCAGCTCGGTGTTTTGTGCACCTAGAGGGGTGGGATGGAGGGAAACACAAGAGGGAAGAGCTATTGGGATATATGTATATGTATGTCTGATTCACTTTGTTATAAAGCAGAAACTAACACACCATTGTAAAGCAATTATACTCCAATAAAGATGTTAAAAAAAAAGAAAAAAAAAGAAATTCAATGACTCATTAGGGTGAAAAACATTTTCCTTTCCCTTTTATTTTGTTCAGCAGGTATAAGGCTAGACACAATGAGTTCCTGATAAGCCACAATACTGAGTTGATTTTCAAAAAACCTCTATAATATAAATAAGCAGATAATTTCCAAAGTCCTTGTACAATATGATAAAAGTTACACATGCATGCATACACACACACATGCACACACAACCTGTCATGCTATCAGTGCCTGCCTCTTCCAAGCTCCTAGCTCAGTTCTACTAACCCTGAATATTGCCTGCAGAGGATGCCAAGGAGTGAAAAAATTGCTGAGCTCTTAAATGAGCATTGACAATCTTGTGACTTTCAGATTTAAAGGAATGTTGAATGGGTACCCAATGGATTTACATTCATGTGTGTTGTACCAGTTGTTTAATCTTCAGATCAGGTAGAGTATAATAGTACCACCAAGCTAGGTCAATTACCAGACAGAGGTATATGCCTCTAAGACCACATAAGTGTACATTGTGCCTGGATCAAGGAATTTTCATTGAAAAACTAATTTTCCTCAGACTCTCAAAAATAACTAAAATATTCACCCCACAGGTAGCACTGGGATTGACCTTCATATCATATCAATTATTCAGGAAATGGTTTATGCATAAAGAGTTTGTTCCAAGGTTATTTATAGGCATAAATAGGAACAATTCATAGGGGGAAAACCTTAAAGCAGTGTTCACACATCTGCTCATTCTATCACAAGTTTCTCATGTCAGATACATGGGCTCCAAAAGGTGACTTGTGATATATAATGTCACCTGAGTTAACAAAATAAGTGGAGGCAGGGGTGGGGGTGATGCAGAGCTGGAGATTTGAGCTGACTTCATGAGAGCACAGGCTTTCAAGTCAGATATCAGAGTTCAGCTCTTAGCACTGCACTTATTAGCTAGGGGCCCTCAGTTACACAACACATCTTGCTGCTGCTTCCTCATCTGTAAATGGGAATAATGATAATGATGATGATGATGATGGTATAATAACAATAACAATATTCATTGCATAGATTCATTGTGAGAATTAAATGAGCCCACAAAGCACTTAGCACAGTTCATGGGTCACACTAAATACTAAATAATACTATTTAGTTGACTAAAATTACAAGAATCCATGTGATTCAATTCATAAGTCAATAGCACCTGACTGCAATGGAAAAGTGTTGCCAGTCTGAAAGGTGGCATGGATTTTTAATTTCTTTTTCAGATATAGTCTCATTAAGAGATTGGGCAGCTTAATACAAGTGATGAGCAGGTTAAAGTTAAAACTAGTAAAGGCTAAATATCTCAGGATTATCTTTAAAAACGCTCATAAGCATAGAAACATCTCAATGTAAGTTGCCAGCTAAAAATTGCCACTTGCTATCTGGTTCTACAAGAATGAAATCACTAACCACTGCAGTTGCTGACCTTCAGCACAGCTGAAAGGAGCAATCAGGAATGAGGTACTCTGTGCTCTGGGGAAAACTGGAAGAACAGACCTTCAGATAGTTAGATATTTTCAGGAGAAGATTTTATGAGCCCAATTTCTTGCATCTTCTCATACCCAGAAAAGCACTGAAATCATTAATGGAGACATCTGCTCCTCGTGACTAGAAGCAAGCCTTTGCCAACATGTGTGCTCAACTGCACATATCCCGCTTCACTAAAATCGTATATATACTGACCTCCCCCCCCACCTCTTTGGAGCAGTTCCTTGGAGCTATCTGAGAGACTGTCTCCTGGGCTATAGTTCTCATCTGATGCAAAATAAAACTTAACTCATAACTCTCACATTGTAAATTTTCTTTTCAGTGGACAGAGTAAAAGAGTAATTCCCTTCTGGGGCCTCACTTAGGTCTGATTACAAGCTTGGCATGGGGGGAGGGGAAGAGCAGGAGCTCAGGTGCAGAAGTTCAAATGGTCCTGCTGTTTTAGTGGCTTTCGGTCACTTGACTACATTCACAGCAAAAACACAGCCAGAGAGAGGATTGGAGAAATGGAGGACTTACTTACGGGATACCTTTAAGAGATGAAAATAAGGTCCTAAACAACATAAGCCAGAAAGGAAATGGTGAATTTCCTCTCCTACAATAGTTGTTTTACCTAGAATCCTCTGGCTAACTAAGCATTCTAACTAGAATTGAAATATTACAGTAATAAATCTAAGGAAACATCATTTTTGTTAAAAATATCACTTTATTTTTGCTAACAAAAGACATCTCAAAAGTTTTAGTGACTTTACAAACAAATAATAAAACAATCCTTCATGATATTCAGGTCAATTTTTCGAAGCATAGCATTATGAAAGGCATTATTGCTGCAAACATTACTTTCTTCAAATATTTTGGTTCCCCCTTTATTTTTCCTTTACCCAGTGTTTTTTTTAAGTATACATGGAAGAGAGGCAATCAGTAAGTTAGTACTTAATATTGTGATATTTTGTCACATTTTCTGCACAGCCAAAAATTGCTATTATAGATGCCTAGCTTTCCTGAAAAACCAGTTGTCTTATAATGCAATCACCTAGACAAGAGAATTAAAAATTTTACTAACATTATCGTTAAGACCTGTGAATAGGTGAAGGGGAGAGCATAGAGATTAATAGTTTCTTAACTTTTCCGTACTTCATCTTCCTTATCTGTAAAATAGGAATAAAGTAGCACATATCTATATATCAGAAGCTATCCTGGGCCCTAATAAAGAAATTATTTTATTCATATAACTATCCTATGAGGAAAACAATATTATCATCCCCTTTTTACAGAGGAGGCAACTGAAGTACGAAAAGGGAAAGTCACACTTAATAAGTGGCAAAGCCAAATTCAAATCCAGGATTCTCAAACTTGCATTCTTAGTCACAGTGCTATATTTTGGAGTATAAAGAAGGAAATCATCAAAAGACCATGGTTCATAAAGTGGTACGTAAAGCTTTCCTGAAGATCAAACAGTTTAAAACAACTCTAGAATTAGGCATTTCAAATTTCTTCAGTCTCTAATCTGAAAAAAAAAATTCCCACCAGAAATCAACATTGGATTTCACAACCCTAATATTCTCTTGGGTTTTGAAAGAATTTGAAATGGAAATGAGTACAGACATAAGGATTTGTGACCAGATCAATGTGTAATTATGTTTTGGGTATAAAATTCTCTGGGGAAAAACTACATTTAAATCCTCCCAAGAGACTCAACTTCAGCTTATGGATGATTGGTGATAGGTCGCATTAGGAAGAGAAAGGAATTAGTAATGAGAGGCAGCACACTGTAGAAGCATCCTTCCCTGCCTCAGCCAACAGGGCAGGAAGCCTCAGGTCAAAAGGAGAATCAGCATTTTTTTCTCTTTTGCTGGTGATTGAACCAGTTCAGCATAAGTGTGTATGAAGTGTTAAGCTCTCTGAGGAATATTTATGTATTTTTTTGTTCAAGATAAGAGTAGATAGTATATTGAAGATGATCTTTTCAACCAGATTCATTCAATCCCTATCTTCAACCTCGGAGGACAACTGTTTAAAAATATAAATAAATATAGGTTTACTTTGCAATTAGAAGTATAAAACAACACAGGAATTAAGAGAAAACATAATAATTAATAATATTAATAATAATAGTAATAGCTGACTCAGGAACTGCCATCACATTGCACAACTCCAAGCCCACCGACCACTATGATCATCTACACTACAAATGTTGCCCTTTAGAACTATGCAACATAGTGTTTCTAGTGTCAGGTACTGGTCTAATCACTTTTTATATGTTAACTCACTTAATCCTCAAACAACCTGATGAAGAAGTAAACTATTATGTCCCCATTTCAAACATTTTTTTAAAAGGCTAAGTCTTACTTTACACAGTAAGGAATGGAGCCATAATTCAAAGCAAGGCTTTCTGGTCCTAGAATCTACTTATAACCACCACACTCTGCTAACTCTCTAGGAAGAAAACAAGGAAAACAGAATCAAAATAGTAGTAACTAGATTTAGCAATGCAGTTCAAGATGGACAGAGCACCCTACAGCCTATTTTCCCAACTGGTTACAATTAAAAACTTCAGTGGAATTTAAAGCTTAATTACCCAAGGACACTGAAAAATAAATAATAGCAAGAGGAGAGGGGAACAAAGTCAAAATGTGAGAAAGGACCCATTAGGGAAATGATTTTCCAAGTTTGTTTCCCTCCTATGTCTGTCAGCTTGAACAGAATGAGGCCCCGGTTGTGGAACAGTGCAGCAGCACCAAAACACCAGAGAGAAATTCCTCCTTTCTGGCCAGAGGACCAGGAAAGTATTCCCTGTGAGCTGAAGCCCGTGGGCCGCAGCCGAATTTTGTTTCTTAATTTTTTTCTCTCCATGTCGCGCTCATGGGCAGCCCCAGTCACTAAGGTTCAGTGCTGCAACATCAGTGTGGGCATAGAAAACTCCAAAGGGCAGAGAGAGAGAGAGAAGAGAGAGAGAGAGAGAGAGGAAGGAAGGGAGGGAAGGAGAGAAGGAGGGAGGGAAAGAGGGAGGGAAGGAGAGAGGGAGGGAGGGAAGGAGGGAGGGAAGTAGGAAGGGAGGAAGGGAAGGGAAGAAAGGGAAAGGAAAGGAAAGGAAAGAAAGGAAAAAAGGGCAAAGAAGGGCAAAGGAAGGAAAGAAAGAAGGAAGGAAGGAAGGAAGGAAGGAAGGAAGGAAGGAAATGTCTAGAGGTCACCAAGCAGGGAAAGCGGAAGCGGGGGGGTGAATTGGGAGATTGGGATTGACATATAAACACTAATATGTATAAAATAGGTAACTAATAAGAATCTGCTGTAAAAAAAAAATAGATTAAAAAAAAAAGTAAATGGCTAGAGAAACTCAGAAAATGGGTCCTAGAAATAAAAAGTCTGAATAAAATCTGTTATTTTTCTTTCTTTTTCCCATGGCCTTTTCTCCCTCAGGACTGTCACAGCTATGTAGAGCTGTGTGACAGAGAAGGAGGTTAACACTATAGGTTAACCAATTTTCTGACCAGTAAAACTTGGAAAAGAGGTTCTCTGCATGCTGGGGGGTAGATTCTGCAAAATAAAACCTGAAGAGAAGTTCCCTTAATTCTGTGTATGAACTGACACGTGTCCCAGACTCATCCCCAAGCTATGTGTGCATGAAGCAGGCACAAAAAAAACATAGCTAAGGCTATGAGAATTAAACAATGATATAAACCACCACCCAACTCCCAAACTAAGACCTGAGGGGCACATGCAGAGAGTAGACCCAAAACAACATAGCAAAGGATTTGAAAACTAAACCAACATTGGAGGTTAGATAGAACTTGCTGTTTGAATCTAACTTTAATGATTGACTGCTAAAATAAACAAAACATATTTTTCAGAGGATTTTAACAGGGCTCAGAACTTGGCAGGCAGTGTTCAAAATGTCTAGGATACAATACAAAATAAATATACAGAGAACCAGGAATACGTGATCAATTAAAATAGATAATTAACAGATGCCAACCTTGAGATATTCTAGACGCAACTTTAAATCAGCTATTAAAGCACACTCTATGACATAAAAATAAGCACTCTAGAAATGCATTTGAAACACAGAAGTTCTCACTACAAAAAAATAAGTACTAAAAGGAAACGAATAGAAAATTTAGAACTGAAAAGTAAAATATCGGAAACTTTAAAAATGCACTCAGTGAGATAGATAGAACAATGAAGAGGTGAGAGGAAAAAAATCACTGCACTTGAAGATAGAGCAATGGAAGTAATCCAACCTAAAAATCAATGAGAAAAATTATTCATATGAAATGAGAACACAACCTCAGGAACCTATGAGAAATATCAAAAGAGCTAATACTCATACCACTGAAGTCCCAAAAAGAACAAAAGCATTGATGCATTTGAGATATACATATATACATGCAGAAATAATGGCTTAAAACTTCCCAAACTTGCTGAAAGATATAAATGTATAGATTTTTAAAGGTCAGTAAATGCCCAACAAGATAGACTCAAAGAAACACATGATAAAATACATCATAATAAAGCTGCTAAAAATATATACTCATATATATAATCATGATATATATATATTACATTATAAAAGAAAACTGTCAACCTAGAATTCTATGTTGAATAAAAATATCCTCCATAGAATAAAGACAAAAATTTTTCCAAATGAGGAAAACAAAGAGAATATGTTGCTAAAATAGTTATTCCAAATGAAATGCTAAAGGATATTTTTCAGGCAGAAAGGAAGTGACACCAGAGGGAAACTTGAAACTTCAGGAATGAAGGAAGAACCAAAGAAATGGTAAAGATGTGGGTAAATGCAAGATGAATGTTTTCCCTTTTGATTTCTTTAATGTATGGATGACTATCGAAAGCAAAAATAATACTATTGTCTAGTGGTTAGTTCAAAGAACATAGATATATTGCATATGACAATTATAACCTAAGACAAGGAAGTTAAAGGAGTAGGGTTATAAGGCTTCTATATTTTCTTTGAGGAGATAAAATAGAACTCCAAGTGTATAGCGAAAAGTGAGATATGTATATTTTACTCCCTAAAATAATCTCTAAAAAGTAATACCATGAGATACATCTAAAAAGTCAGTAGATAAGCTGAAAAGGAATATTAAAATATCCAAATTATTCAAAAGAAGGTAGGAAAAAGGGAGGCAGAGAAATAAAATCATAGGAACAAATAGAGATAAAATAGTTGACCAAAATCCAATCATATTGTATCATTTATTGCTCCAATAAATATATCACTCTTTTTCATTAAATGTCGTGACGACACAAATGAAACAAAAATCATTGTCATATTGGGCAGAAAAAAATCAATACCCAATTATATGTTGTCTATAAGAAACATGTTTTAAATATAATACATGCAATGAAATAGAACAGCAATGAATAAAGAGATATTATGCAAATACTAATCTAAAGAAAACTACAGTATCTAAAGAAAGCTACAGTATCTATATTAATATAAGAGAAAGCAGATTTCATAACAAGGAAAATTGTCAGAGATATTACTTAATGAACTTAAAAGGTATCTCCTGCAAGAAATAAAATTCTAAATGCACATACCCTTAAAAACCGAATTTCTAAATAAATGAAGCAAAATTTAATAGAACTGAAAGGAAAAATAGTCAAATTTGTTTACTCTGTGAAAAACACTGGTTTAAGAATGGAAAGACAAGGCACAGACTCGGAGAAAATATTTGCAAATCATATATATGACAAAGTACTAACTACTTCCAAACTACATAAAGAATTCTCAAAATTCAACAGTAAAAATCAAACAACCCAATGTAAAAAGTGGTCAAAAGATTTGAATGGTAACTTCACCAAAGAAGATACATGGGTGGTTTGGGAAGCTGTACAATGGCCCCACAAATGTGTCTACATCCTAATCCCCAGAAACTGTGAATGCATTACCTTACTTAAGGTAAAAGGAACTTTGAAGTCACGATTTCATTAAATATTTTGAGATGAGGAGCCTGGTTTGGATTACCTGGGTAGGTTTCATGCAATCACAGTGGTCCTTAGAAGAGGGAAGCAAGAAGATCAGAGTCAGAGACAGAAGATATAAGTTGAGAAGCAGAGGTCATAGAGGAAAGAGGATGTTATACACCTTGTTTTGATGATGGAGGAAGTTGTCACAAGCCAAGGAATGCAAGCAGCTTCTAGAAGCTGGAAAAGGAAAGGAAATAGATTCATTCCTAGATTTCAGAGGGAACACAGATCTGCCAGCACCTTGATTTTAAGTGTTAATTTTAGTGAAACTGATTTTAAACTTCTGACGTCCAGGACTATCAGATAATAAATCTGTGTTGTTTTGTAAGCCACTAAATTTGTGGTACTTTGTTTTAGCAACAATATATAGAAATATATCAAAACTACTTCAGATGGCAAGTACTTAAATGAAAAATCATCAATATCATTATCACTTGGGAAATGCAAATTAAAACCACAATGAGATACCACAACACAGATACTACAAGTAAAAAAGAAATAAAACCTAACAATACCAAGTGCTGATGAAGTTGAGGAACTAGAACAATTACACATTGCTGATAGGGCTGCAATGTGATACAGCTACTTTGGATAAAAGGTTGGGAGGTTTCTTCTAAAATAAAACACATCTACCATACAACCCAGAAGTTCCTTGCTGAGGCATTTATGCAAGAGGATTGACAGTTTATGTTCACACAAAAACTGAATGTAAATATTTATGGCATCTTTATTCATCTCCAAAAACTGGAAGCAACCAAAAGGTCTTTCAACTGGTGAATAGATTTGTTTTAAAATTCATGATACTACCATCAATAGAACTCTACTCTGCAATAAAAAGGATAGGATAAATTATTGATACATGCAAAATATGGATGAATCTCAAATGCGTTATGTTGAAGGAAAAGAAGTCAGACTCAGAAGGCAATGTACTGTGCAAATCCATACACGTATAACATTCTGGAAAAAGCAAAAGGTCAAAGAACAGCTCAGTGGTTGCCAGGGTTTTGAGGCTGGGATACGGTTTGGCTAGGAAGGGACAGCAAGAGGGATTTGGAGAGTGATGGTACTGATGATGAGAGCTATATGACTATATTCACTTTTCAAAATTCATATTACCATGCACCAAAAAGAATAAATTTTACTGTATACAAATTCATAATTGTTTTGATAGTAAGAACCAACTTACTGTTTTCAACCTAAGCGTGTTCTGATTGCACTGACAGCTTCACTGTTATTTTAAGCAAGGGGTTTTTTTTGTTTTTTGTTTTTTTTTAATTCTCTGGTCAAAAATGTTCTCTCCAGACTGTGGGCTTCTAACTTACATCCTAATATCATAAATATCATTACTAGAAAAAAATGTATCAATTAGGCAAGTATATTTTAAAATATCAGTGTTTAAGCTATACCCACTTGATTGGATAACCCATTTGTTTAACTCAGATAAAAGCAGTATCAGCTTGTGTTCTGTCTTTCCTCCCTTGCTTTTAAGTCAGCCTTTTTTATTTTTTTTATTTTTTTTTATTTTTGGCTGTATTGGGTCTTCTTTGCTGCACACAGGCTTTCTCTAGTTGTGGCGAGCAGGGGCTACTCTTCATTGCGGTGCGCGGGTTTCTCATTGTGATGGCTTCTTTGTTGTGGAGCACAGGCTCTAAGCATGCAGACTTCAGTAGTTGTGGCACACGGGCTCAGTACTAGTGGCTCGCGGGCTCTAGAGTGCAAGCTCAGTAGTTGTGGTGCACGGGTTTAGTTGCTCTGCGGCACGTGGGATCTTCCCGGACCAGGGCCTGACCCATGCCCCCTGCATTGGCAGGCGGATTCTTAACCACTGTGCCACCAGGGAAGCCCAAGGATAAATAGAAATCTTAAGTATCTTTTCTGTAAACACTAGTAAAAAGGGTTTAGCCATCTAGGTAGGTGACCTTGATTTGTTCCATCTGCTAGAAGCCCAATTTGAATCCAACCCCTTGTAACTGATGGTTTTTATGTTGTACCTGACTCAGGGCTGAAATTTTGGAATGGGAAACATGAGGCCTCTGTGTTTGTTTGTGTGTTCATATGTATCTATATGTGCGTTGTAGGTGTATGGTATTGCCAAAAAGCAATTCGTAAAAGAGCTCTACTTAATTGGATTTTTAAAAATTAAGCGCTTACTCAGAAATAAAAAACAATCTAGCCAGAATGAATTTCAAGTTCATGTCATCTGGAAAATATTCAGTACTAAACTGATATCTGGTATTGAAGGTGGCTTAAGCTTGTTGGTTTGATTAATATACACGTTAGAGTCACCAGTGTTAAGTATAGTACTTCTGCTGTACCTAGGTTTATTAGAGGTCAAATAAGACCTTATTTTATCTGTTACAAATTTGTCAGTTTGGCTGGGATCTTTGTTTGGGCGCTGTGATGTACAAACAATTCGTAACAAATTGTTACAAATTTGTCAACAAGAAAAGAAACTCGATGGAAAAAAAAAACTTTTAAGAAAAGTAAGATACGTATTTTCAGTAGAAGAAGGTGTGAAGAATCTAGGTCAGTCTTAAAGCAAGGCTCATTTCAGCCTCCACTGTCCTGAAAAAGCCCATACTCCTAAAAACAATGAGTTAATTAGATTTTATCTAAGAGAGAGCTCATAAGGGAGAGAAGGAGACATATGGCATCAGTGTCTTAAATATTCATTCCATTTGTCTCCTCTCCCAAATCTCCCTGAACTCAAACTTGAATCATTCCTTCTTCACCAATCCCTATTAGTGACACAAACAGCCCTAAACCAGCCTTCTGAGCTCTAGAATCTTACTCCAGCCTTTCTTAATCTCTCACCATGTTCTTAGCCAATGCAGTTTGAGACTTGTCTATCATTACATGTTTGTGTAAATGTGTGTGAGAAATTCTAATAGAAAGGCAAAGCCAGCAACCTGTTTGAAGTATTTTGAGTAATGGCAAGGTAAGGAATTAGAGGCAAAAACTAAAAACTCTTTCAGAAAACAATATTGAATAAACAAAACCTTACACATGAAACATGCACAGAACTTACCCAAAGAACCTATAAAAGCAATAAATTGCACAGTTCAAGTTAAGTGATGAGAGATTTCAAAGAAGAGAGTTGGGTTTTTGTTTGTTTGTTTGTTTTGTTTTTACCAGTAAGGTAATCAATCTATTGATTGATTAAATCTCTACTGCATACTCAGCAGGGTCTTGTATTATGTACAATTCCCACTCACACCTGCACACACACACACACACACACACACACATACAAACACCAGTATATCAGTGCCTGAATCAGTCACATAATAATTCAAATAGGGTGATTATATCTCTACTAGTTTATGGAAGAAAAATAGAACTTTCTACCACTGGTTGACCAAGAACCAATTTTCCTTTGGAGAAAAATGAAATCATTTGCTTCCAGATGAAACAGAGATAAGCCCTCAAAAGTTGGTTCATTCTTTTTATATTGTCCACAGTCTTGAAATTAATTACCTCTACAATTTATGGCAGAGATTAGAAGGCTCAACAGTTTCTATTCACTCCAAATAAAGACTATCAGAGTTTTGTGCTTGCAGACTTAGACTTAGGAAACATTCACTACAATGAAAAAAACATGGAAAAACCTTGAAATCCAGTAGTTAGCAACTTAGCCTGAAATAATATTTGTTTCTTCCTTACATCACAGGTAGTTTGATTGAAATTAATGTGAACCAATAATTTAAGTCATTTATTCATAAATTTTGCATTGAGCATCAATTATATACAGCACACCAAGTAGCAGGTAAGTTAACAGAGGACAAAATTGCACACCTAACATATTTAAAATAGCATAGGGATCAGCAAACTACTGCCTGCTTTTATAAATAAAGTTTTATTGGGACACAGCCACACCCATTTGTTTATGTATTATTAAGCAGAGAAGAGACATGGTGGACAGTTGAGAGGTTTAGTCCATAAGCATTTATAAATGCTGCCTGGACACATCCAGAATTATTTCATGGAAGTAAGAGATGTGATTTTTGCAGTTTAGACAAGAGAAGGCCAAGGAAGTACTGCTTAAGATATATATTATCAATCAAGATGGTGACATAGGTTGTTCCTGACTCCATTCTTCTCACAAGAAGACCAAGGAGCAAATATCCGTAAACAGGACACCACTGTGAAAATCCCAGAACTGCGGGTGAGGCTGAAGCACCCTCTGGACTACAGAGACGGTGAAGGAGCACATTAAAGAGTAAGAGGAGACCTTCCCTGGTGGCGCAGTGGTTGAGAGTCTGCCTGCCGATGCAGGGGACATGGGTTCAAGCCCTGGTCTGGGAAGATCCCACATGCCGCGGAGCAGCTGGGACCGTGAGCCACAATTACTGAGCCTGCGCATCTGGAGCCTGTGCTCCGCAACAAGAGGCCGCGATAGTGAGAGGCCTGCGCACCGCGATGAAGAGTGGCCCCCGTGGGCTTCCCTGGTGGCGCAGTGGTTGAGAATCTGCCTGCCAATGCAGGGGACACGGGTTCGAGCCCTGGTCTGGGAAGATCCCACATGCCGTGGAGCAACTAGGCCCGTGAGCCACAACTACTGAGCCTGCGCGTCTGGGGCCTGTGCTCCGCAACAAGAGAGGCCGCGACAGTGAGAGGCCCGCGCACCGCAATGAACAGTGGCCCCCACTCGCCGCAACTAGAGAAAGCCCTTGCACAGAAACGAGGACCCAACACAGCCAAAAATAAATAAATTAATTAAAAAAAAAAAAAGAGTGGCCCCCGCTCGCCGCAACTAGAGAAAGCTCTCGCACAGAAACGAAGAACCAACACAGTCAAAAATAAATAACTAAATAAATAAATTTATAAAAAAAAAAAAACAAGTAAGAGGAGCAGCTACATTCTGCCGGCATTGCCCCTCCCCCACACCGGCACAGCCACACCCCTTCACCGAGAAGGCCCCCTGGGTTTATGGCTTCCCCGGAGGGTAAAGAGAACCCACCGTGGGCATTCAGTTCCCCCAGCATTGTGGGAAGCTTCCCGAGAGGCTCATGCCGGTCTTTTCCATGGGGATCCCTGGGGAAATCTGTGGGACTTGACCCCTGGGGATTAGATAGGGATGGAGAAGGAGGTGGAGGCTTATGGCAACCAGGGTTCAGATCTTGGTGGACTGTCCAGCTTGCAGCAGCGCCCAAACAAAGATCCCAGCCAGCAGCTCTGTCCGTCTGCACAGCTGAGGGTGGCCCAGTCTGGCCAGGGAGCTCAGTTCTGTCTAATTTGGGTCCCAGTCAAGAGGCTGTACTGGCCATGGAGCCTCTTACCACCCGATTTGGGAAAGGATGGAAATTAGCAGTCCCGCCCAACGGCTGAGTGTAGCCTACAGTCCAGCCTGACCAGAGAACCTGGGCAGCCCTGGAACCCATCCTGTAGCCCCACCAGGGCCGGGAGCCAAGCCAGCAGCTGAGCATAGCCTCCGGCGCCACGTAACCAAAGAGCCTGGACAGCAAGCCCAGGCATCCCAGAGCCCAGCCTGCGGTGCCCCTGAGCTGCGGAGCCCAGCCTAGAGCCCACCCCAACGGTAAAGGCCAGCGTGCAGCCCTGCCCAATTGCTGAATAAGGCCTGTGGCCTTGCCCGGCAAGGAGCCCTGCCAGTGACGCTGCTGTCCAATCTCAAAGCACAGCCTGCAGCCCCAGAGGACCAGGGAGCCCTGAAGGCAAACTTGCCGGACGGCAGAGAACAGCCAGTGGCCTACATAACTACGAAGGCTAGCCCGTAACCCTGCCCAAATTCAGGCGCAGCTTGTGGCCCCAGCTGATGGCAGAATCCGGCCTGAGGCCCTGTTCGTGGTGAAGCCCAGCCTGCTGTACCATCCAATCTGGGAGGACAACCTGAGACCCATCCAACCAGGAGCCATTTTTTTTTAATTTTATCCAAGTATCCGCGGAGATACGTTATCTGTCATTAGAATTCGTTTTTCTCACGTGAAACACCAATCTTGTAGTGTTTTTATTGTGGTAACATGTTGGATATGAAACTCTTCCCTCATTCTAATTACTACTGATAACAAGAAGTTTTCTATTTGAAAAGTAGCTGTAACCTCGCTGTGACAATATCTCCAGAGTCTGGTCTCCAGCTGTGCCTTAAAGATGGCACCACCATATTAATGATGTTCTTTACAATTCCCTTTAAATATTCACACGTTCCACATCAATTCTACACAAGGCATTGTCTAAGACTCCATAGAAGATATAAAAATGAAGCAGAACCGGTTTTCCTCAGAAATGCTAAAAAGAAAGAGAAAGCCGTGACATAAATATCTGGAACACAAGTTAGAATGTGATGGGACATTTTTGTTCTGAGACCCCTTTGTATTGGAGCCAACTTACTCTAAATGTGCTTCTGTGACCTCCTCATTTATACCTCATTGGTCAAAATGTACCAGAAACCATTTTATGTTACTGCATTGCAAGAGTTTTTTCATTCAGAATAGGAACTTGTGTCATGAGCTGTAAATATATACCTTCTAAAAACAGGCTTTTGTAATTAAACTAAACACATTCCCTTCTTATGCCTCTTTTCCCACCTCACCACGGAACCGCATAGCATTAACTTACAGATATTTATGTACATGCCCTAAATGTTTTTTATATATGTACAAGTATGGAGCAATATACTTTCATAACTTATGTCTTCCAAGTATCTTTTACAAGTTCTGTAAAGGATCCCTTGCAAAAAATAACAAAAGGCCTAATTTTTCAAGAAATCTGAATTGACAATGCACTGTAATGATTAAATGACTCTTTTCTGCCCGCCCACAAGATAGTGGAATTGCAGTTAACTTGAATGCATCAATGCATAAACAATGACTAAGATATACAAGTAACTCCAGTGGAATTGCTACGTTATTCTGTCCCACGAATGTCGCAAGCAAATTTAGCAGCAGGTGCTCAAACAGTATGGGCACAATGTTTCTTTTATATATTATTCCTCTGAATTTAAAATATAAAGGCATGAAATGTATATCCCTATCATAGAGATGCTTCATAGTGCATTATAAATTCTGTTATGAAAGTCAATTATCCAAAGTCAAAAATTGACTAAAGAGTTTAAAGCTAAGAGTGGGACTCTAAGATCCTGATTCCTATATTTTCAAATTCTATTTCAAATGGACATTAGTACAGGGCAGTGACAAGAGCAGGTTTTACAGCAGGAGAAATCTTGTGTGCGAGTCACATGATCTGGCAACCGCAACAGCTTTCAGGAGCCAAGCAAAATTAATGGTTTGAGAGAGTGGTGAGATGACAGTTCCTCTGTTTAGAATCTGTGAGGGTTTTTTGCTTATATTCAAGATCTGGAACACCCTACCCTGTGTGGGCCATAGAGAACATCACACTGAACCCATTCGGTGCTAGTCTATAACACTAAAAAAATTACAAGAGCTTAGCTAAGGAGCTGCATAGTCCTCGATGGTTTTATTTGTAAATTTCAGAAAAATGGGTACTCAAAGGCTGCTGTAGTTCAGGAAATCTCTGTGGAAATACAACATACAAACCTGCACATGCCTGTGTTTCTAGTATGCAAGAGAGAGAAGGTTCACTGGAATGGCAAGTCATGGTAACACAGAAATTCAAGATGTTCAGCTGGGGAGCTCAGTTTTACCGACAACAAAGCCACCAAGGCAAGGGTGGTGATAAATTAATCACGTCTGTCCTCACCCTCTGTCTCAGAAACTAGATCTCTTCAGCACATTAAGCTTGGAACCATCTTTCAGAAGTGACTCATATTAACCAGATCCATATGGGATGATGTATAAAATGGTAGTTAATTAGCATGGAATGAGAACCACAATATCCAAAGAGAACAGACACACGGAGATTACAGCCAGTACAACCTCTCCTAGCAGGCACGTTACATGACAAGTCAAATTACTATCAAAATGCCAGTGTATTAATTGATAGAGAATTCTAATTGCCAAGTGGGCCAAACATAAAAATTCTTTGGCAGTGCATTTCTTTCGTATAAACAAGCAACATGGAAAATGAATTGTTCATCAGATGTTTGCTAGTATATCAGTCTTGAAACAAAAACACATTGTTTGCTGTTTCGATGCTTATTGATTCAGGCTTGGGTAACCTGATCCACCCTCCCCTGGAACCAGACAGATGGTATATTGGGAAGTGCACCCTCTTCTTTCACTATGCTTGGAAGACCAGAGCCTCAGTTTGCTAGTTATACGCTCCTCATCAAAGTCCTCTTCCTAACATTTATGGATGGTTTTCAGTCCATCTCCTCCAAGTCATCCCCTTGGCTTTTGAAAGAGCTTCTTAAAAGTTCTTTTTTTTTTTTAAATTTATTTATTTATTTATTTTTGGCTGTGTTGGGTCTTCGTTTCTGCGCGAGTTCTTTCTCTAGTTGCGGCAAGCAGGGGCCACTCTTCATCGCGGTGCGCGGGCCTCTCACTACCACGGCCTCTCTTGTTGGGAGCACAGGCTCAGCAGTTGTGGCTCATGGGTCTAGTTGCTCCGCGGCATGTGGGATCTTCCCAGACCAGGGCTCGAACCCGTGTCCTCTGCATTGGCAGGCGGATTCTCAACCACAGCGCCACCAGGGAAGCCCAAAAGTTCTTGTTTTTTAAGAACGTTTTTTAAGAACTTCTTAAAAGTTCTTTCCAGCTGCTTTCTTCTACCCTGGAGTTCAAGAACTGAAATACCTTCTCACTGTGATCCTTCAAGATCCCGGGGGTTTGAAGGTGGTGATGAGACAAGTCTCATTTTGTTTTATGGTTTTTTTCTCACTTCCTTTTGCAAAATTATACCACTGAAAGTTGCATGGCATATCAATTTTCCCCTAACACTAATTTCTTGCCCATGAGTCCATTCTTATTTTTAAAAGCTGTGCAGGTCTCCCATGATGACTTTTAGGAAACTTCACACCTCTTGTCCAGAATCCATTGTACACCTCCCTCTCTGGCCGTGTATTTCTTCAAATATGTTATTCTACGTCAGTCACACTAGGCAAGCTAGTCCAGTGAGGAAGTGACACTCTAAGACACACAAGCAACACATTTTTGGTGTTTACTTTAAAGATCTCTACACTAGCACGGTCACAAAAATGCCTTATGATTCTTGCAAAAGTTCACTGTTGCATAGGACATATGTGACCCCTCCCAAAGAAAAGTATTAATTCATTCTAGGAAGATAAGCATTTCACCACCTCTTCTGTTATTTGCAAACTCCCCCTGTCTGCACTGGAGTTACCTTGTATGCTTACCATGCAGAGCGATGCAGAGCAGTTTTAGTTTCTTTCCTCTACTTCTCCATCCAATCCTTGCTCCCACCCCCATCTTTAATATTATGCTTGCTCAAATCTATGTATAACAAGAAATTAAGAAATAAGCGTATGACTGGTGCACATACATCCTAATGGCTGCTCATTAGCTACACAAAAATCTCAGCTGAGGCTTTAAAAATGAACACTGAGAAATGGTGAAACCGTAGACTTGACGTTATGTATATTTTACCACAATAAAAAAATAAAGAACACCGGTAAGGTGTTTACCAAGCTGCCATCTTCCTTCTCAGACTGAGCAGAGAGTGGGAAGGATGATAGTTTCCTTAGCCTAGTAACACCCCTTTAATTCTCCTTTGTGTGTTGTTTATTTCCATTGTAGAATAATCCCCCTTATGATTGACACATTCTTTCTTTAGATATGTTAATATATTAACAATGCCTTAAAACTTACAACAGTATAGTTCAGCTAGTCTGGAAATCATTCTTCTTTTTCAGAGGACATTCAGGGAAAACATTATTGCTTGTGTTTCAAAGTTATTTGGGATCATTTTACCATTGTTTCAGGGCATCACCTACTTTTGCCTTAGAACATTTTCCTTTATTACTTAACTTCTTATATGTAAGAAGTTATTATATATAATAATGACTGTATTCATTAAAAGCACAGATTCCAGAGCCAGATTTCCTGGGTCTGAAGTTCCAACTAATCCACAAACTAGTTGTGTGGCCCTGGACAAGTGATTTGATCTTTCTGTGTCTCTGTTTCCTTAGCTGCAACATAGAAATGATAACAATATCCTCCACTAGGTTTGTTGTAAAAGCAAGTGAGTTAACAGATGTAAAGTATGTGGAACAATGCATGGCACATTAACTATTATTTATTGAGCTTATACTATGGCTGGGCACTAGGAATACAATGAAGAGAAAAAGAGATTTGGATACCGTAAAGCGAAAAATGCACTTTTTTTTTTTTTTTTACTTTGCTAATATTACTTTAAATATATGGGGATTTATTCCCATAACGACCAACTCTCTGACACCAGCTGGGTATCCAATTCAATTCAGCTCTGTCACTAGCTACCTGGAGATAGCATCAGATTCCGCAGGTTAAGGGCTCAATTCTCACAAGACTGCCTCCACTTCAGCTGTAAATTGCAAGTCCCAGGTTGTCCCGGGTGCTTCTGATTGACCAGCTATAAATCAGTGTTCCCATAACTCCCTCCCTGGATATGATCATTTGCTATATCAGCTCACAGAACCCAGTGAAACACTGGCTTACAGTTACTAGTTTATTTTCTAGTAAGGGATATCATAAAAGATACAGATGAACAACCAGATGAAGAGATACATAAAGCAAGGTCCAGAAGGGTCCTGAGTACAGGAACTTCTGTCCCCATGGAATTGGAGTGCACCACTCTCCTGGCACATGGATGTGTTCACCAACCCAGAAGCTTTCCAAACCTTAGACTTTGGGGATTTTTTATGGAGGCTTCATCCCATAGGCATGATCTATTACTAATTCAGTTTCCAGTTCAATTCTCCTCTCTGGAGAATGAGGGGTGGTGATGAAAGTTCCAAGCTTCTAATTATGGTTTGGTCTTTCTGGTGACGAGCTGCCATCCAGGAGCCCACCAAGAGTTGCCTCATTAGGACAAAAGATACTCCTATCACCCAGGAAATTCCCAGGGATTTAGATGCTCTGTGTCAGACACCCCTATTACCTGGGAAATTATAAGGGTTTTAGGAGCTTTTGGTCAGGAACCAGGTTCAAAGACCAAACATTAGCTGGAACTGGGGCAGAGACATACATACATTCTTCTTTCAGTTCCTTTCTCAATAGAATAGATGAAGTTTATATTGTATTTAAAGTGACAGACCAAAAACTCCAATAACCCAGGCACATAAATAAAATAACTACATGCTACAATGGGGCTTATGAAGGAAAGAGGAAAAAAGAGTTGTGATAGAAATGATAGGGAAATTTGTTTAAATAGAGCAGTCAGGGAAATCTTCTTTGAGGTGATAACAGTCAAGAAAGTGAATGATTACCAATTCAGAGAATGGTGGCAAGAACATTCCTGCTGGGGGAATAGCAGTGCATACAAAGGACTTGAGGTCATGAAGAGCTTGGTGTTTAAGTAGCTGAAAGAAAGTGTTGGGGAAGATGAAATGTGTTGTTTGGTGTTATTTCATAAAGTCAGTCATCTGCAAATATTAATGCAACATTTCTTATTATATTCATGAGCTGTGTGGCCCAGTGCCTGATTCCAGCAGTTTCTCATGTTGGTTTTTATAATTCAAGGCAGAACTTGGCAAGTTATCAGATGAGGGTAAAAAAAGAAATGTTATAGAATCACAGAGCAAAAGAAATTAATTCTTCCCAAGTATCTAGTGATTTTACAATTTTGGTCCCAATTCCTATACATGGATGTGTGCACCAACCCAGAAGCTTTCCAAACCTTATACTTTAAGGATACATGAATTTATAAAAGGATCTAAATCTGGATGCAAGCTGTAAGACTTCACCTGTGACACCATAAATGGCACCAAAAAGTTGCTGACAATGATCCCCAGTGAGAAGCAGAGGGAGGGAGACAGACTCAGAGCCAGAGAAGGAAAAAAAAAAAAGAAAGAACAAAAATACAAATGGTCAGGAGAAAAATGGACTGCAAAACCCAGGCAGGCGTGAAGAGATCTAATAACTTGAGACAAGAGAGAGACTGACATACAGTCCTGAAGGACAAGAAGAGGTCACCGAGCCTAGATTGCTATCACAGACAATGCCATGCTACAGCATCAAATTATTGTTCCATATTGAATATCCTAGTTGTAACTGTAGCATATTTTCATGTAAATAATCTGACCCGCAGGTTTCCACAGAAGGAATTCTGGCAGATGGAGCCAACTTCTAGAACTGTGTAACACCAAAAGCAACATCTGGTAGAGCCCCAGGAGCAGTTCAATGAACCCTAAACTATCGGCCAAGTGGAACGCTTATTTGATGAGGTCTCAGGGAAGATGCAAAAGAAACACAGTGCAATGAGAGGAGGAACTCTTCTCTAAGAGGGAGTGTCTATTGGGCACATCCAAATGTTCCTGATATAGCAGCCCCATCTTTATGACCAGACACAGCTTATTGTCTTAAAAAGTCACAGGCAGAAATGTCAGTCACTTCCTAAAATATGAGTAACCAAAAATCCCAGATACTATTTGTACCACAATCTAGCCATGAAGTGGAGTATATTGACGGCCAGAGATTGATAACAGAGTGATTGTTTTTTGAGATGTCCTGGTATGGGGTTAAGAACACGCTATCCCCCGGTCAGAATGGCTATCATCAAAAAGTCTACAAACAATCAATGCTGGAGAGGGTGTGGAGAAAAGGGAAGCCTCCTACACTGTTGGTGGGAATGTAAATTGGTACAGCTGCTATGGAGAACAATATGGAGGTTCCTTAGAAAACTAAAAATAGAGCTACCTTATGATCCAGCAATCCCACTCCTGGGCATATGTCAGGGGAAAACCATACTTCGAAAAGATACATGCACCCCCAGTGTTCATTGCAGCACTATTTACAATAGCCAAGACATGGAAGCAACCTAAGTGTCTATCGACAGATGAATGAATAAAGAAGATGTGGTACATATACACAATGGAATATTAGCCATAAAAAAGAATGAAATAATGCCACTTGCAGCAACATGGATACACTTAGAGATTATCATACTGAGTGAAGCAAGTCCACAGAGAAAGACAAACATCATATGATATCACTTATATGTGGAATCTAAAAAAATGATACAAATGAACTTATTTACAAAACAGAAACAAACTCACAGACTTAGAAAGCAAACTTATTGTTACCAAAGGGGAAGGTCAGGGGGAAGGGGTAAATTAGGAAGTTGACATTAACATATACACACTACTATATATAAAATAGATAATCAACAAGGACCCACTGTATAACACAGGGAACTCTACTCAGTACTCTGTAATAACTTACATGGGCAAAGAATCTGAAAAAGAATAGTTATATGTATATGTATAACTAAATCACTTTGCTGTACACCTGAAACTAATACAACATTGTAAATCAATTATACTCAAATATAAAATTAAAATTAAATTAAATTAAAAAATAAAGTGATTATGGAAAAAAAAAAAAAAGCAAGGCAGAAATGGAGACACAGGTGTAGAGAACAAATGTATGGACACCAAGGGCAGGAAGTGGGGGCAGTGTGGTGGTGGTGGGATGAATTGGGAGATTGGGATTGACATATATACACTAATATGTATAAAATAGGTAACTAATAAGAACCTGCTGTATAAAAAATAAGTAAATAAAATAAAATTCAAAAAAATAAAGTGATTATGGTAAAAAAAATAAATAAATGTAATTAAAAAAGGAACACACTACCCCAAAATATGGCACCTTGACATGGAATATTATAAGCTGAAAGAATTTGAGAAGTGGTAAGTGCAGGAAGGACTCTCTGACCTCTCCCTTCTCCCCTGAAGCAGGTCGTAAGAACCTTGTGTGACAGATGTCCTCCCTTTACCAGGAGGAAAGTAGCACCTTGATTTCTGAAGACGGAGGGACACTGAGAGGACTATATCTGGTAGTATAAGATATAGTCTGGAAATTAAAAACAGTTCTCTAGGGCCTCCCTGGTGGTTCAGTGGTTAAGAATCCACCTGTCAATGCAGGGGACATGGGTTCGAGCCCTGGTCCAGGAAGATCCCACATGCCGCGGAGCAACTAAGCCCATGTGCCAAAACTACTGAGCCCGTGTGCCACAACTACTGAAGCCTGCGCACCTAGAGCCCGTGTTCTGCAACAAGAGAAGCCACCACAATGAGAAGCCCACTAACCGCAACGAAGAGTAGCCCCCGCTCGCCAAAACTAGAGAGAGCCCCCCCAAGAGCAGCAACAAAGAACCAATGCAGCCAAAAATTAATTAATTAATTAATTAATTTTTAAAAAACAGCTGTCTAAATATAGAATTGGAAACAGTATGCAAAATAACCTAGATGGGCCTAGATGTTGAAAAAATAGAGAACATGAGTTTTGTACTTCTGTACCTGCTTAAAAAAGGATCTGGAGAAACATCATGGGAGGAGAAAAAAAAAGGCTAAAGGGAAATCTTAAGGGGATGAAAGAGTTATGGACAATTGCCTAGAGATAGCCTAAAGGGAGAACTCACCTCTGTCTGCCCGTGTAAGAAGGGTTATAACAACGAATATCAGCACAATTTAGACCTTTTCTGTAAGGTCATCAATAGAAAATGCTGCACTCTCCACAGAGAGAAGGATTTCAATGATACAAAAAGTAAATATAAAGCTACTATCAATTAATAGTGCTACCCCAATAGAAGTGATCAGGTCATTAGTTAAATATTCATTCTCACATTCCTGTGGCCATTTCTCATTGATGGTATATTAGTGTTTCCCAGAGTGCTTTCCACAGGACAGCTCCACAGATGACAATATATTGTAACTGGGGGGAAAGAGTTTATGTTAAATATGATAGGGAAACATTGGGTTAAACAATAGCAAACAAGTTTCTTTATCATAAAGCTTCTCACAATTTTTATGAGGTTGTATAGGAATCTCTAACATAATCTCTAACTTAAAATTGACGATGCTACCTTCTTTCTCATGGGGCATATTAAGGAGTTCTATAGAGATCAATTCTGAAAATCCTGATGCAGGCCCTAGAAGAGGGCCTCAGAAGATATCTTCCTCAAACCATACCATTTCTCCTTTTGAAAAATTATAGGAAACTTGTTTCACCAAACCATGAAGGTTTGGAGAAGATTCTTCTTAAGGAAACAGAGGGAAGGGAGCATTATTAAGCATCTCTAAAAGAATAAGGCAAACAAAGGACTGCCAAGATAGATATTTTTTTTTTTTACTTGATATAGATGTGAAAGTTTTCTAAAAACACTTGGGAATCGAATTCTAACCTCCTAGAAACCGGGTAGCTATCCTTGATTGTAAAATCTTTTTATTTGTTTTCTTTCCTTTTAAGGAGCTACTTCATAGACATTACACTTGTGAGATTGAGTCACAACCTTCCAGCTGAACTTTAATCTACAGATTTTATTTTCTCAAATGGAGCAGTATTAACCTCATCTATTAGTGTATCAGGTAGCACTAATCTGAGAAGTGATTAACATCTGCTTTAAAGCTCATTTCAGCAAAATTCTTTGTCAGATGCTGCCACGAGGTTCTATTTGCAAAGAGTTAGAGCAGAGCCTTAAGAATTCCTTGGGACTCTGTACCTTGCAAAGCCATCATTTCGGTCCTCCCACAGATTTTAAAGCTGAATCTGTTGAAATGCTATGGTATGTAAGCAATGCATCTCTGCTAAAGTCAGGAGAACATCAAATTAATATTAGAATCTAAGAAATAAGTGTTTGTTCCATTTCTGGCTGCAAACAGCACTTTGGTAGAGTCTGGCTTCTCTGTTCTTTTTTGCCTATCTGATATTGCTTATAGAACATGGAATATTTAGCCTCCCATGTAGCCCATGATCACATTCAAACAGTGAAATTATTTCTTTATATAATAACGTTGTTTGATGCTATTTTTTTCATTTGGTAAAGATACCAATCCTGTGAATTATTATTCCCATGTTAACATAATTAAAGTATTGCTGTTTGGAAAGAGTTAAGTCAAGTATCTGAAGTCACACATCCAATAAATGGCAAAACTGGATATAAAATTCATATCTTTCTAACCTTAAAGTCCATGCGGTTAGGGACTGAGCAATGGATAGTCAGAAGATCTGCACTCTGTTGCCTTTATACTCTAGGCTAGTTGATTTGAATGGTCGAATACATGATGTTAATGAGCCCCAAATCACAGATTACTGTCAGGATTGCCACTGGTTTCACAATTGGCCTATGAATAGGTGAAAAGGTCTAGGTTCAACTAAGATCAGCTGAAATTACAAATCAAAGAACAACTTTGAAGTGGCCAGCGCTTTCTGATCGTTGCTACACATGCCTTTACGTATCTTATAGCGATTTTTGATGATGAGACTAGAACCACAGGTCAATTGACTCAATATAAAATTATGGAAGTTAGATGTATAACTCATAGTCTAAATACTCCCACCTTCCCATTTTGTGTTGTTTCTCAAATAGCCCACTCTTCCCAAAACCAAGGCATGTTCAGTATCCTTACTTAATCTCTCTTACATTTCTTAAAAATATGCCATATTTTAAAATGATCGTTTTTGTACATCACGACTTATTTCATAAATACAGCACATTCTATACTTATGTCTTCATGCTCATTCTTTTTCTCCAGTTTTATTATGGTGTTATTGGCAAATAAAATTGAAAGCTATTTAAAGTATATAGCATGATGATTTGATATGCATATTCATTGTGAAAAGATGCCTCTCCTTTAGTTAGTTAACATCTATCACCTCAGATATTTACCTTTTTGTTTGTGTGTGTGGGGGGGGACGAGAATATTTAAGTTCTACTATCTTAGCAAATTTCAGTTACACAATACAGTGTTATCAACTATAGTCACCATGTTATACATGAGATCGTCAGTTCTTATTCATCTTATAACTGAAAGTTTGTACCCTTTTACCAGCCTCTCCTGATTTCTCCCATCCCCATCCCCTGACAACCACTTTTCTACTCTCTGTTTCTATGAATTCAACTGTTTTTTGTAGATTCCACATATAAGTGACACCATGTTGTATTTGTCTTTCTCTGTCTGGCTTATTTCACTTAGCATAATATCCCAGATTCAACCACTTTGTTGTAAATGACAGGATTTCCCTCCTTTTTATGGTTGAATAATATTCCATTGTGTGTGTGCGTGTGTGTATTTCACTTTTTTTCAGTCATTTATTCACTGATGGACACTTGGATTGTTTTCATACCATGGCTGTTGTGAATAATACTGCAATGATCATGAAAGTACAAATATCTCTTGCAGCTAATCATTTAGTTTCCTTGGGATATACACCCAGAAGTGGGATTGTTGGATCACATGGCAGTTCTATTTTGAATCTCCTTAAGAATCTCCTATTTTTCATAGTGGTTGTATCAGTTTACATTCACACCAAGAGTGTATAAAAATTCTCTTTTCTCCACATTCTTGCCACATATATTATCTTTTATCTTCTTGATGACACAACAGGTGTGAGGTGATAGCTCATTGTGGTTTTGATTTGCACTTCCTTAATGATTACTGATGTTGAGCAACTTCTCATGTACGCATTAGCCATTTGCATGTCTTCTTTGGAAAAATGTCTACTCAGATCCTTTGCCAATTTTAAAATTATGTAATCTGTGGGTTTTTTGCTGTTGAGTTGTATGAGTTACCTGCATATTTTGGATATCAATCGCTTATCAAATATGTGGTTTGCAAATATTTTCTCCTATTCTGTTACGTTGTCTTTTCATTTTGTTGATTGTTTCCTTAGCTGTGTAGAAGCTTTTTAGTTAGATGTGGACCCACTTGCTCATTTTTACTTTGTTGCCTCTGCTTTTGGCACCAAATCCAAAAAAACTTTGCCAATGTCAAGGAGCTAACCTTGTATGTTTTCTTCTAGGAGTTTTATGGTTTTAGGTCTTATATCCAAGTTTTTAATCTATTTTGATTTGATTTTTGTGTATTTTCACCCTTATTCTTGACCTATGCCCTTGTCATTCTTCCTTCCATATAGCATTTAAACCCAAGACATCTTATCTTTCTACATTCCTCACCCATGGTTAGATTTTCTTTTCATTTCCACTCTACTATTCCTACAATCCTTAGAAAAAGTCCATGAAAAAATAGTCTCTGGTCTATATCCAAGAGGAAATAACAATTATTCATACTTTCTGTGATTCCTCCAAGCCCTACTACTTCTCTCTACCCCACACCTAGCAAATTCTGAGACAAAGACTTTATACAAGTCTTAATTCTCATAAAATACCCATTTGGGGCACTAAACCTTCTTTACTAAAGATGTCTATGAGACTAGAAGAAACTGCAATGATGTCTTAATTCAGCCATAATATACTAATTAAGAAAAGAAATTCTTAAAAATTCAGGAAGCTTCCATACATGCAATGCCCATCTTAACAAGAATAGGAATATAGCAGAAGTTCTGCTAAAATGTTTACCACAGCATTCTTTTCATTGAAGTGTCAGGTTATATAATTAAAACACTCTTTCCCAAGTAATTCCATTAAGCAAAAGTCACTGTGTGTGGTTTTCAGATTATTGTATAATTACCTCATGCATTTAACATTCATTATCATGGGAAAATGAATCTGTGCAATCAACATTTGTTTAGACACGATGTTCTGTCAGTACTCACGTAGCAAATGTCACTAAGCTAAATAAAAGCAGTTCTTACATATGCCTGTGTAACAGGAAAGACACTTGGGAAGTTAATTCTGTCCTGTTGCTGATTCGGAATGTCAGTTCGCATTGACAGCACAATAAAAATTGGTTCAGGTAGTGTTGACAGCTGGTGAGGATGGGCTAGAGCAGGCAATTCATTGTTGATTCAGAATCTTAACACTGTAGTCCTTGAGTGGGGAAACTCAGGTGACTGACATGTAGTTCAGTAAGTGCTAAAATGAGTTATGGATCACTTTGTTAAATTGATTCAGATTTTTGGATGATATCAAATAGCAAAAGATAATCTTTTCATGTCATCCAGACACTTGATAAGTCTCCTCAATATAGTACCTTAAACCACAAGTTAAGGGCAGAACAACTGATGAAATGTTTTCAAAGATTGTCATCATGACGATTTACATGGAAACTGGCACCAAAGTGCCAGACCCCCTAGACCAGGGGTCAGCGCACATTCTCTATAAAGGACAATATAGTAAATATAAGGGTCCATACAATTCTGTTACAACTACTCAGTTCTACAATTGTAGCATGAAAGTAGTCATAGATAATATCTGAACAAATAAGCATGCATGAGTTCCAGTAAAACTTTATTTACAAAAATAAGCAATGGAACAAATTTATTCTGTAGGTCATAGTTTCTTGACCTCTATGCTAGATTGTGACCTCCCAGAAAGTTGATGGTTGGTGTGAGAATGGTGTTATTCCAACCAGGGCAGGTGTGTTTATGAGATATCCTTCCAGTCATCTTTGAAAGGCTCTTGGGTTCTGAATCTATCTAGGTTTAGACTAGAGTCACACAAGTTTAGGGTCAGCCTTGATGAGGGAAGGGAAGCAGAGCAGAAACTCTGCATCATACATACAGTTCAACATCTATGTCCATCATAGACACTCCTTCCAGTTAAAAAGAGGAAATCTAATCACCTAATACTTTAGCTTAAATATTCTGTCCATGACAGTACTCTGTTTAAAAATGCATATTTTTGTGAAGGGGGAAAAGTACTGGAAAATATATCACATTCCTAATTCTGTTCTAGTCTTAGTGATAAGTAAGTATGCAATTTTGGGCACTTCACTTTATACATTTGGACTTGAGTTTGTTCTGTGCAATAATAGCATTGAATTTGGTTATTTCATATGTCTCCAAGTCAAATATTCTGTTATATATACAGTCCATTTTCATTATCTTTAGTACTTATGTTCTATAAAATTTCTGTGGACAATGAATTAGCAAATGCTAAGCCATTGCTCCTAGGAGAAAAACATGGTTAGGTTCCTGAGAGCCTCTGGTCACAACATTTTTTCAACCTATCAATACATATAATTGTTTTATGTGTGTTTCTGTTCAAAGAGACTGTATTTTAAAAATAGTATTAATTTATTAGCATGGAATTCATGGCCAAAAGCGCTAAAACTCATGTTTGAACAAAGCTTGCCTAACACACATTTTCTCCCTAAGGCATAGCACAGACCTTCTTGCACATATGAGCACTAGACAGCACTCCAGCATTATGCTTGTGTGACATTTTAAACAGTGAAATCAACAAGAAAAACAGCAAATGGGAGAAACATAGCACTAAATAGACTGTGAATAGGACACTTTTTACAGTATGAGAGTTGAAACAGGAAGGCAGAGCATCACCTTGCTGCACTTCAGCTGGGACCGTGCTTGTTGGGCGATTCAAATTTATTGCCACTTAGTACATGTCTGTGAGTGACCCAAAGTGCTGCAAGTTTTGATTTTGGGGTTACAAACAAATGGAATAAGTAGGCAAATTTGCAATACAGAATCTGCAAATAATGATCAACTGTAATGATAAATAAAGTTATTACATATCTCGGTGTCCAGTAACCCTATTTTGTTTCCTTTTATATTCTTCATTGAATTACATGCACTATCCGTCTTCAGGACTCTTCTGTATCTAGCCACTCAAGGCAAATGCCTTCAGCTTTTATGCCTAGACAGCTACAGCAATCCTCCTCTTTCTGTTTCTTCTTCCACACTGATTCCAGAGTTATCTTGCTAAAAACAAATCTGAGCTTTCACTTCACTACTTAGCAATCCATGTTAATTCCTCATTAACCTTAGAACAAAATCCATACTTCCTACCTTGCTATGTAATACCCTTCACAATTTAATCTAAACCTAACTCATCTCCTGCCACCACTCTCCTTATATTTTATATGTTAGCCACTCTCATGTTCTTATTTATCCATCTTTTTTATAGGCTTATGCTTTTGCAGTTGCTATTTTCTTTGTTTACTATGCTCATAGCTCGAAGTTCATCAACTCTGAATTCGTTCTTGATTATCTTAGTAAAAGAAAAATGTTGCCTATATATAACATTGAAATTACCTGTTTACGTGAAATGTTATGCATTAAACTGTCATCTCCTTAGGGACAAGGGCAATCTCTTAAGGATATTTTACATTCTAAGACCTCAGAATGAGGCCATGGCATAATATGTGCTCAATAAAGCAAGATAGCACAAGCAGAAGCAGTATGCATTAGTATTCATTGAAAATATTTACTTACTACCTACTATTTACCAGGTATCATTCTAGATGTTATGAATAGGACATGATAGGTAGTGTTTAAGAATTAGGTGCAAGTTATTTAATCCTTTAAGATGTCAGTGTCCTCATCTTTTATTTTTTTTTAATTAAATACCATATATATATTTTTTAATTTATTTATTTATTTATTTTTGGCTGTGTTGGGTCTTCGTTTCTGTGCGAGGGCTTTCTCTCGTTGCGGCAAGCGGGGGCCACTCTTCATCACAGTGCACGGGCCTCTCACTATCGCGGCCTCTCTTGTTGCGGAGCACGGGCTCCAGACACGCAGGCTCAGTAGTTGTGGCTCACGGGCCTAGTTGCTCCGCGGCATGTGGGATCTTCCCAGACCAGGGCTCGAACCCGTGTCCCCTGCATTGGCAGGCAGATTCTCAACCACTGCGCCACCAGGGAAGCCCTCATCTTTTAAATGAGAGTAAAAATATCCTTTCCTCATAGGGTTGTTGTGAAAAGTAAATGAAATAACAGAGAGGCAGATGCAACACAACACTGTGTCTAAAATTAGTAAATACTCAGCACATTAATTTTATAGGACTTAATGTTGAGTAAATTATCAGTTATTTCCAGTGGTGTATACCTAAAACTTCTATAATGGTTCTTAAAATTTATTGAGTCCCAGAACTCTTTGAAATCTGACTAAAACTTTAGACTCTCTCCTACAGAGGGTAGAGAGGTTATATACTCATATACATAACATGATTTACATAACTTTCATAGTTAGTCTATGAATTTCTGACCCAGGGTTATTTTAGATCTTTCTCCCTATTTCATAATTATATTCTTAAAATTCCCTTGTTAAAGTTTTTTCAATTATTGCTAAGGTGATATATCTTTTCTTCTTTTGGAAAAGAAAATATTCTCCTGTTTGGATATTTATGGTAAACACAGCCTATTATCTGGCTGCCAGCTGTAGAAAAACATAAGTACTTTGGCTTAAAAAATCTGGGTTTGTTTTTCTCATAAAACGAAGTCTAGAGATAAGTGGACGCTGGTATTGGCTCAATGCTTCAGTATTAGGGCAAATGTGTCTATGATTCTTTAGTCCTTTCCATTATGATTTCTAAATGGCTGCTGCAGATGAGGCCACCGGGACTGCATTCAAAGAAGAAGAGAAAGAAAAGGAGACAGTATCTGCATCAGAAAGAGCAATCTTTCTCAGAAAATAACAGTGTAATCCTATTTACATCTCATCGGAGGTGACTGTATTCCCTAACTGTCCTGTAAGCTCATGCCAGGAAGACTGAGATAGCAAGGATTTACCATTTGACTCATTCATTACCATCTCAAATAGATTTTATTTCTGTTGGTAAGGAAGAGGAGGAAGAAAATAGATATTATAAGCACTAGTGTTGTTTCCACACAAATGAAACATCCAGGGGTAGGTTTAATACACCCAAAAGTAGTTAGAATAATCAAGAAATATGGGCCTCTCTCAACATATTTTTTAATAAATTTATGAACTTATTTCTTTGTCTCTAAGGTCCTATTCAAAAAATGAAATATAAGGTATCTGTTTGTATTAATGAAAATAAATATTTACCTAATTCTAAAGTTTCCTAAAGAGTGTTTCTCCTTCAGTGTCTTCAGGACATGAATTCTCAAGCCTTGTGTGTTAAAATCTAGACATTTCCCTGCGAAATATAATTCCTCTCACAAATACCATCATTTCAAATGAGAATAGATAGGTGTGAGAGATAGATAAAGACTGTGGGGGAAGAGGGGTGTACCCTAGAGGTGGTAGAAGAGACTAAATTTATCACCTACATGATCAGCTTCCCTAGGAAGGATGGGGTAGGTGCTAAAACCAAAAACTGATTTTAGTTCAATATATAGAGTAGCACTAACCAATAGGTTTCACTGCTTGTGTCAATGCAAATAGGTTGGTAACAGCTGCCTGAAGCACTATTGAGGAGTCTGACGTTACATCTATACTCAGAGGGAAACTGCCAGGTAATTTTTTACCAATATCTCTCATGAGTAAAGGAGAATGAAGCACAAGGGTGCGAAGTGTGTGCTGTATCTCATACAAACTAATATATTCTTGACTGTTGGAATTGAAGCACAGAGATAACCTTGTCCAATTATCTCATTTTCAAGATGAAGCAAAATAGATTAAACTAGACGTTGGTGCCCCGCCTTCACTCCCTTGTGAACTCCCAGGTGATATCAGGTATCAAGTTTGAAACATATTTTGGAATCTTAACATGTTTGGTCTCTAGAGATGAAGATCCCAAACACCACTACCACCCCTTCCTGACATCACTGAAAGTGCAGTAACAGATAAACCCTAAGGTCCCAAGGTCTAAATGGCTTTAAGAACTGGAATTTATTAGTCATTCACTTAAAGTCCAATTGGTTGCAAGAAAAAATGATGCTCTGCTCATTAGAGTCATTCTGGTATTCAGGCCCCTTCATCTTGAGGCTCAGGTCTCCTCTAGGACACCTGGAGTGCTCTCCATTGAGGTACAGATGGAGAAGGAGAATGAGGGATCACCTGGGAGGTAGTTATGGGCCAGGTCTGTAAGAAACGTATATCACTTCCAATAATATTCCACTTTCCAAGACCTCAGTCACATGATCGCACATAACTACAAGAGAGCCTGAGAAATGTGGGCTAGCTATACATTATCCAGAAGGAAAGGAAGTCTGGGTTAAGCAAACAATTAGCCTGACTTTGCAATGAAAGTCAATCATCTTGCAGAACATTTCCTAAGAAATGGTCACTAATTAGTTACTGTGTGCATGTACATGTGTATTTTGGACCAGTCTTATAAAAGAAGTTGAGAGTAGTAAGGAAAACACATATTTTTGTCTTGAAACTTGATTATGTAGTCAGCCTTGATTTCTCATGTAAAAGTGGAAATGATTTATTGGAAATCAAGTTGTGAGAAAAAGTTTAAATTTGTGATACATATATTTCTCTCTTTTTTAACTTTTTCTTTTGAGGTAATGACAAATTCATTAGAAATTAGAGAACAGTACAGAGAGGCCTCATGTACTTTTCACCCACTTTTCCTCAATGAATACAGTTTGATATGTTATAGTGTAATATCAAAACCAGGAAACTGACATTGGTACAATGTACTGGGCTGCACTAGGAGTTCCAGCACTTTACTGGGCCTCCACTGATATCTCCTTGGCTCAGAGGGGTAGGAATCCCCTTGTAGCCTCCATTACTTCTGGGCCTAGGTGAAAGTCCTGACTCCCCTCTAGGTCTCTTCTGATACCAGCAAAGGGAGAGAGAAGCTTCTCACTTCTTAGTGCCACTTAGGGGTAAAAACCCAAGTTCCCCATATGCTCTCCACTGACACTCTTGGGATGGAGTTCATTATGATCTGGCAGTGTTATGTTGAGTTTGAGTCTACACCTGGACTCAGGGAGAAAGACCCATGTCATTTTTTAACAATAGCACTATAGTCTGGCAAGGATGGAATTCTAGGTTTTCTACTCCTTCTTTGTTGGCACAGATCGGGTGAGGACAAAGTGTATTGTTTGGTGTTTGACTGCAATAGAAGTTAATGTCTAGAAGTTTTCTGTCTTGCTAAGATGCCTCTTTAGTTAGAAGAGCAGGCTTTTGTTGGGGATTTTTGTGTCTGCACCCTAGGTGTTTCTGAGGTGCTGGCTTCTGTAGCTCCAAGCCTGGGATATAGGAGACAAAAAGAAAACTAAGAGAACTCACCACCATATTCTCCTGGGTCCCCGTGTCCCTAGCCAATTTGCCTTCTTTTCACCACTTTTCGGAGTTCACTTATGCATGATTTACACACAATATCGAGGTATTTAGTTGTACTTAGCAAGAGGAATAGGGAAAAGGGCATCTACTTCATCTTCCTGGAAACTGAAGTTTCCTATGTAAAATTTATTTTTAAAACTCATGGAGGACCTTCAAGATGGTGGAGGATTAAGAGGTGGAGATCACCTTCCTCCCCACAAATACATCAAAAATACATCTACATGTGGAACAATTCCTACAAAACACCTACTGAATGCTGGCAGAAGACCTCAAACTTCCCAAAAGGAAAGAAAATCCCCATGTACCTGGGTAGGGCAAAAGAAAAAAGAAAAAACAGAGACAAAAGAATAGGGATGGGACCTGCACCTCTGGGAAGGAACTGTGAAGGAGGAAAATTTTCCACACACTAGGAAGACCCTTCAATTGTGTAGACGGGGTGTGGGTTGGGGGGAAGCTTCAGATCCATGGAGGAGAGTGCAGCAACAGGGGTGCAGAGGGCAAAGCAGAGAGATTCCTGCACAGACGATTGGTGCCGACCAGCACTCACCAGCCTGAGAGGCTTCTGTGCTCACCCGCCAGGGCGGGTGGGAGCTGGGAGCTGAGGCTCAGGCTTTGGAGGTCAGATCCCACAGAGAGGACTGGGATTGGCTGTATGAACACAGCCTGAAGGGGGTTAGTGCGCCACTGCTAGCTGGGAGGGAGTCCGGGAAAAACTCTGGACCTGTCTAAGAGGCAAAAGACCATTGTTTCCGGGTGCGTGAGGAGAGGAGATTCAGAGCACCACCTAAAGGAGCTTCAGAGACAGGCACAAGCTGCAGCTATCACGTGAACACCAGAGATGGGCATGAAACTCTAAGGCTGCTGCTGCAGCCACCAAGAAGCCTGTTTGCAACCACAGGTCACTATCCACAGGTCACTATCCCCTCTGGGGAGCCTGTGTAGCCCACCAATGCCAGGGTCCTGTGATCCAGGAAAAACTTCCCCGGGAGAACACATGGCACGCCTCAGGCTGTTGTAACGTCATGCTGGCCTCTGCTGCCGCAGGCTCACCCCGCATTCTGCACCCCTCCCTCCCCCTGGCCTGAGGGAGCCAGAGCTCCCTAATCAGCTGCTCCTTTAACCCCCTCCTGTGTGGGTGGGGAACAGAAGCCCTCCGGTGACCTACACGCAGAGGTGGGGCCAAATCCAAAGCTGAACCCCAGGAACGATGTGAACAAACAAGAGAAAGGGAAATCTCTCCAAGCAGCCACAGGAGCAGCGGATTAAATCCCCACAATCAACTTGATGTACCCTGCATCTGTGGAATACCTGAATAGACAATGAATCATCCCAAAATTGAGGCGGTGGACTTTAGAAGCAACTATAGACTTGGGGTTTGCTGTATGTGACTGAATAGCTTCTGATTTTTATGTTTACCTTAGGTCAGTTTTTAGTGCTTGCTATCATTGGTGGAATTGTTTATTGCTTTGGTTGCTCTCTTCTGTTTTTTCTTAATATTTTTTTATTTTAATAATAATTTTTTATTTTTTATTTTAATAACTTTATTTCATTTTTTTTCTTTCTTTTTTTTCTCACTTTTCTTCTGAGCCATGTGGTTGACTGGGTCTTGGTGCTCCAGCCAGGTGTCTGACCTGAGCCTCTGAGGCTGGAGAGCCGAGTTAAGGACTTTGGACCAACAGAGACTTCACAGCCCACATAATATCAATCGGTGAGAGATGTCCCAGAGATCTCCATCTCAATGATAAGACCCAGCTCCACTCAACGACCAGCAAGCAACAGCACTGGACACCCTAGGCAAAACAACTAGCAAGACAGGAACACAACCCCACCCAGTAGCAGAGAGGCTGCTTAAAATCGTAATAAGTTCACAGACATCCCAAAACACACCACCAGACACAGTCTTGCCCACCAGAAACACAAGATCCAGGCTCATCAACCAGAAAGCAGGCACCAGTCCACTCCATCAGGAAGACTACACAACCCACTGAAACAACCATACCCACTGGGGGCAGACACCAAAAACAATGGGAACTACGAACCTGCAGCCTGTGAAAAGGAGACCCCAAACACAGTAAGATAAGCAAAATGAGAAGACAGGTAAACACACAAAAGATGAAGGAGCAAGGTAAAAACCCACCACCAAACAAATGAAGAGGAAATAGGCAGTCTATCTGAAAAAGAATTCAGAATAATGATAGTAAAGATGATCCAAAATCTTGGAAATAGAATGGAGAAAAACAAGAAACATTTAACATGGACATAGAAGAACTAAAAAGGAAACAAACAATGATGAACAATGTAATAAATGAAATTTAAAATTCTCTAGAAAGAATCAATAGCAGAATAACTGAGGCAGAAAAACGGACAAATGCCCTGGAATATAAAATAGGGGAAATAACTACTGCAGAGCTGAATAAAGAAAAAAGAATGAAAAGAATTGAGGTCAGTCTTAAAGAACTCTGGAACAACATTAAATGCACCAGCATTCGACTTATAGGGGTCTCAGAAGAAGAAGAGAAAAAAAATGGGACAGAGAAGACATTTAAAGAGATTACAGTTGAAAGCTTCCCTAATATGGGAAAAGAAATAGTCAATCAAGCCCAGGAAGTGCAGAGAGTCCCAAACAGGATAAATCCAAGGAGAAACACGCCAAGACACATATTAATCAAACTAGCAAAAATTAAATACAAAGAAAAAATATTAAAAGCAAAAAGGGAAAAGCAACAAATAACATACAAGGGAATCCCCATAAGGTAAACAGCTGATCTTTCAGCAGAAACTCTGCAAGCCAGAAGGGAGCAGCAGGACATAGTTAAAGTGATGAAAGGGAAAAACCTACAACCAAGATTACTCTACCAAGCAAGGATCTCATTCAGATTCAACGGAGAAATTAAAACCTTTACAAACAAGCAAAAGCTAAGAGAATTCAGCACCACCAAACCAGCTTTACAACAAATGCTAAAGGAACTTTTCTAAGCAGGAAACACAAGAGAAGGGAAAGACCTACAAAAACAAACCAAAAACATTTAAGACAATGGTAAGAGGAAGATACATATCGATAATTACCTTAAATGTAAATGGATTAAATGCTCCAACCAAAAGACATACACTGGCTGAATGGATACAAAAACAAGACCCATATATATGCTGTCTACAAGAGACCCACTTCAGACCTGGGGACACATACAGACTGAAAGTGAGGGGATGCAAAAAGATATTTCATGCAAATGGAAATCAAAAGAAAGCTAGAGTAGCAATTCTCATATCAGACAAAATAGACTTTAAAATAAAGACTCTTACAAGAGACAAAGAAGGACACTACATAATGACCAAGGGATCGATCAAAGAAGAAGATATAACAATTGTAAATATTTATGCACCCAACATAGGAGCACCTCAGTACATAAGGCAAATGCTAAGAGCCATAAAACAGGAAAGAGACAGTAACACCCCACTTTCACTAATGGACAGATCAACCAAAATGAAAATAAATAAGGAAACACAACCTTCAAATGACACATTAAACAAGATGGACTTAATTGATATGTATAGGACATTCCATCCAAAAACAACAGAATACGCTTTCTTCTCAAGTGCTCATGGAACATTCTCCACGATAGATCATATCTTGGGTCACAAATCAAGCCTTGGGAAAGTTAAGAAAATTGAAAGAGAATCAAGTATCTTTTCTGACCACAATGCTATGAGACTAGATATGAATTACAGGAAGAAAACTGGAAAAATACAAACACATGGAGGCTAAAAAATACGCTACTAAATAACCAAGAGATCTCTGAAGAAATCAAAGAGGAAATCAAAAAATACCTAGAAACAAATGACAATGAAAACACAGGGAACCAAAACCTATGGGAGACAGCAAAAGCAGTTCTAAGAGGGAAGTTTATAGCAATATAACCCTACCACCAGAAACAAGAAAAACCTCGAACAACCTAACCTTACACCTAAAGCAACTGGAGAAAGAACAAAATACCCCAAAGTTAGCAGAAGGAAAGAAATCATACAGATCAGATCAGAAATAAATGAAAAAGAAATGAAGAAAACAATAGCAAAGATCAATAAAACTAAAAGCTGGTTCTTTGAGAAGATAAACAAAATTGATAAACCATTAGCCAGGCTCATCAAGGAAAAAAGGGAGAAGACTCAAATCGATAGAATTAGAAATGAAAATGGAGAAGTAACAACTGACATTGCAGAAATACAAAGGATCATGAGAGGTTACTACAAGCAATTTTATGCCAACAAAATGGACAACCTGGAAGAAATGGACAAATTCTTAGAAGAGCACAATCTTCCAAGACTGAACCAGGAAGAAATAGAAAACATAAACAGACCACTCACAAGCACTGAAATTGAAACTGTGATTAAAAGTCTTCCAACAAACCAAAGCCCAGGACCAGAGGGTTTCATAGGTGAATACTATCAAGCATTTAGAGAAGAGCTAACACCTATCCTTCTCAAGCTCTTCCAAACTATAGCAGAGGGAAGAACACTCCCAAACTCATTCTACGAGGTCACCATCACCCTGAAACAAAAACAAGGCAAGATATCAAAAAAAGCAAAGCTGCTGGCCAATATCACTGATGAACATAGATGTAAAAGTCCTCAACAAAATACTAACAGAGTCAACAGTACATTAAACGGATCATACACCATAATCAGGGGGGGTTTATCCCAGGGATTCAAGGATTCTTCAGTATACACAAATCAATCAGTGTAATACACCATATTCATAAATTGAAGGATAAAAACCATATGATCATCTTGACAGATGCAGAAAAAGGTTTGGACAAAATTCAACACCCATTTATGATAAAAACCCTCCAGAAAGTAGGCATAGAGGGAACTTACCTCAACAAATTAAAGGCCATATATGACAGACCCACAGCCAACATCGTTCTCAATGGCATAAAACTGAGACGATTTCCACTAACATCAGGAAGAAGACAATGTTGTCCACTCTCACCACTATTATTCAACACAGTTTTGGAAGTTTTAGCCACAGCAACCAGAGAAGAAAAAGAAATAAAATGAAACCAAATTGGAAAAGAAGAAGTAAAACTGTCACTGTTTGCAGATGACATGATACTATACATAGAGAATCTTAAAGCCACTACGAGAAAACTACTGGAGCTAATCAATGAATTTAGTAAAGTAGCAGGATACAAAATTAATGCACAGAAATCTCTTGCATTCCTATACACTAATGATGAATAATCTGAAAGAGAAATTAAGGAAAAACTCCCATTTACCACTGCAACTAAAAGAATAAAATATCTAGGAATAAACCTCCATAAGGAGGCAAAAGTCGTGTATGCAGAAAGCTATAAGACACTGATGAAAGAACTTAAAGATGATACAAACAGATGGAGAGATTTACCATGTTCTTGAATTGGAAGAATCAACATTGTGAAAATGACTACACTACCCAAAGCAATCTACAGATTCAATGCGACCCCTATCAAACTACCAATGGCGGGCTTCCCTGGTGGCGCAGCGGTTGCGAATCTGCCTGCTAATGCAGGGGACACGGGTTCGAGCCCTGGTCTGGGAAGATCCCACGTGCCTTGGAGCAACTAGGACCGTGAGCCACAACTACTGAGCCTGCGCATCTGGAGCCTGTGCTCTGCAACAAGAGAGGCCACGATAGTGAGAGGCCTGCGCACCGCGATGAAGAGTGGCCCCCGCTTGCCGCAACCAGAGAAAGCCCTAGCACAGAAATGAAGACCCAACATAACAATCAATCAATCAATAAATCTTAAAAAAAAAAAAAAAAAAACTACCAATGGCATTTTTCACAGAACTAGAACAAAATATTTTACAATTTGTATGGAAACACAAAAATCCCGAATAATCAAAGCAATCTTGAGAAAGTAAAACAGAGCTGGAGGAATCAGGCTCCCAGACTTCAGACTATACTACAAAGCTACAGTAATCAAGACAGTATGGAACTGGCACAAAAACAGAAATATAGAGCCATGGAACAGGATAGAAAGCCCAGAGGTAAACCTATGTACATATGGTCACCTTATCTTTGAAAAAGGAGGCAAGAATTTTCAATGGAGAAAAGACAGCCTCTTCAATAAATGGTGCTGGGAAAACTGCACAGCTGCAGGTAAAAGAATGAAATTAGAACATTCCCTAACACCATACACAAAAATAAACTCAAAATGGATTAAAGACCTAAATGTAAGGCCAGACACTCTCAAACTCTTAGAGGAAAACATAGGCAGAACACTCTATGACATAAATCACAGCAAGATTCTTTTTGACCCATCTCCTAGAGAAATGGAAATAAAAACAAAAATAAACAAATGGGTCATAATAAAACTAAAAAGTTTTTGCACAGCAAAGGAAACCATAAACAAGATGTAAAGACAACCCTCAGTATGAGAGAAAATATTTGCAAATGAAGCAACTGACAAAGGATTAATCTCCAAAATATAAAAGCAGCCCATGCAGCTCAATATCAAAAAAACAAACAACCCAATCCAAAAATGGGCAGAAGACCTAAATAGACATTTCTCCAAAGAAGATATACAGATTGCCAACACACACATGAAAGAATGCACAACATCACTAATCATTAGAGAAATGCAAATCAAAACTACAATGAGATATCACCTCACACCAGTCAGAATGGCCATTATCAAAAAATCTACAAACAATAAATGCTGGAGAGGGTGTGGAGAAAATGGAACCCTCATGCACTGTTGGTGGGAAAGTAAACTGATACAGCTACCTTGGAGAACAGTATGGAGGTTCCTTAAAAAACTAAAAATAAAATTACCATATGACCCAGCAATCCCACTACTGGGCATATACCCTGAGAAAACCATAATTCAAAAAGAGTCATTTACCACGATATTCATTGCAGCAGTATTTACAATAGCCAGGACATGAAAGCAACCTAAGTGCCCATCAGCAGAGGAATGGATAAAGAAGATGTGGAACATATATTCAATGGAATATTACTCAGCCATAAAAAGAAATGAAATTGAGTTATTTGCAGTGAGGTGGATAGACCTAGAGTCTGTCATACAGAGTGAAGTAAGTCAGAAAGAGAAAAACAAATACTGTATGCTAACACATATATATGCAATCTAAAAAGAAAAAAAACAAACAAACATAGCTCTGACGAATGTAGCATCAGGACAGGAATAAAAACACAGATGTAGAGAATGGACTTGAGGACATGGGGAAGGGGAAGGGTGAGCTGGGACGAAGTGAGAGAGTAGCATTGACATATATACACTATCAAATGTAAAATAGATAGCTAGTGGGAAGCAGCTGTATTGCACAGGGAGAACAGCTCAGTGCTTTGTGACCACCTAGAGGGGTGGGATAGGGAGGGTGGGAGGAAGATTCAAGAAAGAGGGGATATGGGAATATATGTATACATATAGCTGATTCACTTTGTTATACAACAGAAACTAATACAACTTTGTAAAGCAATTATACTCTAATAAAGTTTTTTTTTTAAACTGTAAAATAAGAGAATATCTGAGACTTTACAGGTATGCCTAGAATAAGCCTTTGTTTCTATGAAGATATACAGGTAAGGATTCTAATGAAAAACCAAGAATTGGAGTTTAGACAGGTGCAAAAACCAAAAACTTAAGTAAGGCTGTATCACATTATAATTTAGTTTGAGGTCTCTGGAGCCAGATACCTGCCACCTTTTTCTGCTCTTCAAAATGCTGAATAATAATAGTACTTTCTTTGTAAGGATAAGAGGATTCAGTGCATTAATACACATAAAGTACTTAGAAATAAATGTTAGGTATTATAATAGAGAATAGAGCAGTAATTTAGGACCTAAACCAAGTTCTACATATTCTTGAAAAACATGCTTTCAATATTAAAAATAATCTGGCAACAAAGAAGTCCTTCCAAGTAATTAGATTTAGTTTGCAAATGTGCGTAACCCTCTAGGCTCTCCTCTGATCTTCCCACCACAACTCACAAGATCCACGTCAACCAAGTGGCCTTTTGTGGGAAAGTACTTTGAAAGTAGCAAAACACTACAGATATGAAAGGTAATGACAACAGTAACAACCAAATTGCTTTCCATAGCTGTCCATACCTCTCTGGCCTCTTCCCTTGCTACTCTCCCCATCCCTCACTAGACATCAGGCTTCCACTGGGTCCCGTGAACATTTTACTCTTCCCCATGCTGGGAAAGCTGCTTCCCAGCCGCCGTCCTTATCACCAGTTGTTTATCCTTCAGGCTTTGCTTAAACACGATATACTCAGAGAAGCTTTCTTTCAGTCAGGGAGAGGTCCCTTGTTATATGCGTTCATATTTACTATATGTATGCTCTATTTAGAATGAGTTATATGGGTAATGCCTTTCTACTCTGCCAGACCTCAAGCACCTCAAAAGTGAAGTCTGTGTTCACTTTGTCCTGCACGTAGTAGGAACTAAAGAAAAAAATATTTGACCGAGTGGGTGAATGAGCCATCCATATAATCTGGTAACGAATAAAGTAAAATAAGATGTTAAGGAAAAAAGCCAGAATCCCCAAGTTTTCCAACAAAATCCTTTTATTTTTATGGACCTTAAAAAAGAAATCCCTAGTGGGTTTTGTGGGAAAAGAAAATGCTTTGGAAGTTAGCCCATAGTAAATAGCTGAAAAAAGAGACTGATGCTGGATTTTTCCATAAACATACTGAAAAATTGAGCTGCTTCTGTGTACATATTTCTAACTTTGTGTAAATACACAATGAGGACGTTTTCCTTTCTTGTATCTTAGGATGACTCTAAATATTGTTTTTAAAAACAGTAATCATTTGATCACTAAATTAATTTTAGATTCTAAAAATGACTGCCTGGTCCTCATTCTCATCAAAACCCGAGTAGCAGTCTTTGCAACTATGCCAGACTCGCCACACTCAGCAGATGCAGCAGCAACTGCCAGAGAATAAAGTAAGGATCGAGGTAACTTCTTTTGGTTTCTTTGTAGTCCAATGATAAAGTTGTAAATTTGGATGTAGTCCAAATTCAGAAGAAATAGCAAGATTGTTTATTTGAAATACTGTCTTGGGCCCAAATAGTGTCTTGAAAGAGAAACAAAACCATTTATCTAAGAGAGGACAGAAGGTACATTTTATCCTCAGCAAACCTTACAATAACAAGATGCAACCTGGGGAAAGATGAGAGTTGATGTACCTGGAGGGGAGTAATCTAAAACAGAGCTAGTCAATTGCTGTAAAGAAACTTGCAAACAATATCAGGGAATAAAACCTGGGGTAAGTAATGGGGAATAAATAGCAATAAGACAGTGCAGAGTCTGCAGAAAGTCAATCAGGAGAAAAGGCTGAGCTGCAAGGAAGTGAGAGGTCTCAGAGTTGGGCTCTGCGGCCACTCCTCTCCTCCACAATGACCATGGATTAACCAGCACCTCTTTTTCTTGCTCTCTCCTTTGTATCTCCATTTCATAAAGCATCCTGCACCTCTTCAGTGTCTACACCCCCTCCCTATAGATGGGGAAATTTACAGACAGCAAAGAGATGCAAATACGATGCAAGAGAGGAAGGTGGAGACGAATGGAAGCAGGATGAGAGAAGGAAAAAATTCATTGATCTTTTATATATCATTTAGTCCTCATCATAATCTTAGGACGTTTTGTGATTGTTTTCACTTTACAGATGGGCACATTGGCATTCAGGGAGGTTAAATATCTTGCCCAGGTTCTCACAGCTAGTAAATTTCAACACCATAATTCCAGCCTGAAGTCCGTTCATCGTTCATCATCTAATTTGGCTTCTTTTTACCCTCTTTTGATTGGGCTGTTTTCCCTTTTAAATGTGAAAATATATCTTCAAAAGACTCCCAGATACCTTTTGAATTGCAGACCTCAGGCCCTTCCTCAACTTCCTCTTTTTCCTTAAGCTAATCCCTTAAGCCTCCACTCTTAGAGATTGTACACTCCATCTAAAAAGTATCCTAAATCATTCCAGTGTCCTATCATCTGTGTGGAACATCACCATCTCCTAAGGCACAGCCTTCTGTAGAATTGTGTTTCAGGACACTCATCTGCTTAAGGAAGCCCACTCCATCTCAACTCGGGCATGCAGTCACTAACACAGCTCACTCCTGGTTTCTGTAACCATTTAACCTGCTCATTATCTCGCCTTGAGGGCAAGAACTGAAATTACAACTTTGGTTCAGGAGTCAGTATAGTTTTTCTGTGAAGGACCAGATAGTAAATACTTTTAGCTTTGAACTCCATACATTCTCTGTTCTATCTACTGAACTCTGTTTTTGTCAAAACAACCATTGACAATACATAAATGATGATGCTACTGAACCTAGAGGGCCGGATAGCAGCATTTAGAGTATGCTGTTTTTAGCTGTTTTTAGCTGTTTAGGAGGTAGAGGCCAAAAAAAAAAAAAAAAATAGCCAATGTAGTAAAACAGGAAGTTCAAATTTTCTGACATGACAGAGAACAGTGAATGTGCATTTGTGGATATAAGGGTATGTCTGTATGTGACTAGGAGAGTCTCATCAAACAAGATTTAAATTCTAATAACTTCTAATTTTAAATCATAGATATTTTAAAGCGTAAATCATCTCATGTCACATTAACGTTTCCCATTTTTTATAATAGCCTAAAAATAACCCCAGGAGAGGACTGGGGATGGCTGAGTGAACACAGCCTGAAGGGTGCAAGTAGGCCACAGCTAGCCGGGAGGGAGTCCAGGAAAAAGTCTGGACCTGCCTAAGAGGCAAGAGACTATTGGCTGTGGGTGTGCAAGGAGAGGGGATTCAGAGCACCGCCTAAACAAGCTCCAGAGACGGGCGCGAGCTGCGGCTATCAGCACGGACCCCAGAGACGGGCAGGAGACGCTAAGGCTGCTGCAGCTGCCACCAAGAAGCCTGTGTGCGAGCACAGGTCACTCTCCACACCTCCCCTCCCGGGAGCCTGTGCAGCCCGCCACTGCCAGGGTCCCGTGATCCGGGGACAACTTCCCCGGGAGAACACACGGTGCACCTCAGGCTGATGAAAAGTCACACTGGCCTCTGCCACTGCAGGCTCGCCCCACTTTCCGTACCCCTCCCTCCCCCGGCCTGAGTGAGCCAGAGCCCCCTAGTCAGCAGCTACTTTAAACTCGTCCTGTATGGGTGGGGAACAGACTCCCTTAGGCAACCTACACGCAAAAGCAGGCCCAAATCCAAAGCTGAACCCCAGGAGCTGTGGGAAAAAAAGAAGAGAAAGGGAAATTTCTCCCAGCAGCCTCAAGAACAGCAGATTAAATCTCCACCATCAACTTGATGTACCCTGAATCTCTGGAATACCTGAACAGACAAAAAATCATCCCAAAATTGAGGCGGTGGACTTTGGGAGCAAATCTAGACTTGGGGTTTGTTTTCTGCATTTAATTTGTTTCTGGTTTTATGTTTATCTTAGTTTAGTATTTATAGCTTATTATCATTGATAGATTTGTTTATTGATTTGGTTGCTCTCTTACTTTTTAAAAAAAATATATATTTTTTTTCCTTTTTCTCATTTTGTGAGTGTGTATGTGTATGCCTCTGTGTGATTTTTGTCTGTATACCTTTGCTTTTGCCATTTGTCCTAGAGTTCTGTCTGTCAGTTTTTTTGTTTTGTTTTGTTTTGTTTTGAATAGATTTTAGTACTTGATATCATTGGTGGATTTGTTGTTTGGTTTCATTGCTCTCTTCTTTCTTTCTTTCTTTCTTTTATTACTTTTTATTATTTTATTTTTAATAATACTTTTTATTTTTTATTTTAATAACATTATTATTTTTTTCTTTAATTTTTTTTCTTTGAGAAGATAAACAAAATTGATAAACCATTAGCCAGACTCATCAAGGAAATAAGGGAGAAGACTCAAATCAATAGAATTAGAAATGAAAAAGGAGAAGTAACAACTGACATTGCAGAAATACAAAGGATCATGAGAGATTACTACAAGCAACTATATGCCAATAAAATGAACAACTAGGAAGAAATGGACAAATTCTTAGAAGAGCACAATTTTCCAAGACTGAATCAGGAAGAAATAGAAAATATAAACAGACCAATCACAAGCACTGAAATTGAAACTGTGATTGAAAATCTCGAACAAACAAAAGAAGAGGACCCTATGGCTTCACAGATGAATTCAATCAAATATTTAGAGAAGAGCTAACACCCATCCTTCTCAAACCTTCAGTAAGTTGCAGAGGAAGGAACACTCCCAAACTCATTCTGCCAGGTCACCATCACCCTGATACCAAAACCATACAAAGATATTATTTAAAAAAAGAAAATTACAGACCTATATCCCTGATGAATATAGATGCAAAAATTCTCAACACAATACTGACAAACAAAATCCAACAACATTTTAAGAGGATCATACACCACGATCAAGTGGGATTTATCCCAGGGATGCAAGGATTCTTCAATACACACAAATCAAAAACTGTGATACACCATATTAACAAATTGAAGAATAAAATCCATATATCAATAGATGCAGAAAAATCTTTTGACAAAATTCAACAATTTTTGATAAAAACTCTCCAGAAGTGGGCATAGAGGGAACCTACCTCAACATAATAAATCCCATATATGACAAACACACAGGAAACATCATTCTCAATGGTGAAAAACTGAAACCATTTCCTCTAAAATCAGGACAAGACAAGGGCACCCATTCTCGCCACTATTATTCAACATAGTTTTTTAAGTCTTAGCCATGGCAATCAGAGAAGAAAGAGAAATAAAAGGAATACAATTTGGAACAGAAGAAGTAAAACTGTCACTGTTTACAGAAGATATGATACTATACATAGAAAATCCTAAAGATGCCACCGGAAAACTACTAGAGCTAATCAATGAATTTTCTAAAGTTTCAGGATACAAAATTAATGCACAGAAATTTCTTGCATTCCTGTACACTAACAAGGAAAGATAAGAAAGAGAAATTAAGGAAACAATCCCACTGCAAGGAAAATAATAAAATACCTAGGAATAATCTTCCCTGAGGAAGGAAAAGACCTGTGCTCAGAAAACTATAAGACACTGATGAAAGAAATCAAAGATGACATAGACAGATGGAGCAATATGCCATGTTCTTGGATTGGAAGAATCAATATTGTGAAAATGACTATATTACCCAAAGCATTCTACAGATTCAATGCAATGGCATTTTTCACAGAACTAGAACAAAATATCTTAAAATTTGCATGGAGACACAAAAGATCCCCAATAGCCAAAGTAATCTTGATGGAAAAAATTGGAGCTGGAGGAATCAGACTCCCTGACTTCAGACTATACAACAAAGCTACAATAATCAAGACAATATGGTACTGGCACAAAAACAGATATATAGATCAATGGAACAGGATAGAAAGCCCACAGATAAACCCACGTACCTATGATTACTTAATCTATGACAAAGGCGGCAAAGGCATACAGTGGAGAAAAAACAGTCTTTTCAATAAGTGGTGCTGGGGAAACTGGACAGCTACATGGAAAAGAATGAAATTAGAACACTCCCTAACACCATACACAAAAATAAACTCAAAATTGATTAAAGACCTAAATGTAAGACCAGACACTATAAAACTCTTAGAGGAAAACATAGGAAGATCACTCTTTGACATAAACCACTGCAAGATCTTTTTTGACCCACCTCCTAGAGTAAAGGAAATAAAAACAAAAATAAACAAAGGGGACCTAATGAAATTTAAAATCTTTTGCACAGCAAAGGAAACCATAGACAAGATGAAAAGACAGCCCTCAGAATGGTAGAAAATATTTGGAAACAAATCAATGGACAAAGGATTAATCTCCAAAATGTATGAACAGCACATGCAGCTCAATATTAAAAAAACAAACAACCCAATCCAAAAATGGGCAGAAGACCTAAATAGATATTTCTCCAAAGAAGACATACAGATGGCCAACAAACAAATGAAAAGATGCTCAACATCACTAATTATTAGGGAAATGAAAATCAAAACTACAATGAGGTATCACCTCACATCAGTCAGAATGGCCAACATCAAAAGATCTACAAGCAGTAAATGCTGGACAGGGTGTGGAGAAAAGGGAACCCTCATACATTGTTGGAGGGAATTTAAATTGATACAGCCACTATGGAGAACAGTATCAAGGTTTCTTAATAAATAGAATTACCATATGACCCAGTAGTCCCACTACTGGCCATATACCCAGAGGAAACCGTAATTCAAAAAGACACATGCACCCCAATATTCATTGCAGCACTATTTACAATAGCCACATCACAGAGACAACCTAAATGCCCATCAACAGACAAAGGGATAAAGAAGATGTGGTACATATATACAATGGAATATTACTCAGTGATAAAAAGGGATGAATTTGGGTCATTTGTAGAGATGTGGATGGACATAGAGACTGTCATACAGAGTGAAGTAAGTCAGAAAGAGAAAAACAAATATTATATATTAACGCATATATGTGGAATCCAGAAAAATGGTACAGATGAACCAGTTGGCAAGGCAGAAATAGAGACACGGATGTAGAGAACAAACGTATGGATTCCCTGGTGGGAAAGTGGGTGTGGGATGAATTGAGAAATTGGGATTGACATATATACACTAATATGTATAAAATAGATAACTAATGAGAACCTGTTTTATAGCACATAGAACTCTACTTTACTTTGTTGTACAGTAGAAACTAACACAACATTGTAAAACAACCACACCCCAATTAAAAAAATAAAAGAGTACAAACTTTCAGTTATAAGATGAATAAGTTCTGGGGATCTATTGTATGGCATGTGACTATAGTTAACTATACTCTAATGTATACATGGAAGTTGTTAAGAGAGTAGATCTTAAATGTTCTTACCACATAGACAAATGTATGATAATTTTTTTGATGGTATGAGAGGATGGATATATTAACTAACCTTATTGTGGTAATCATTTCACCACAATATATACTTGTATCAAATTATCACATTGTACACCTTAAATTTACAAAATGTTGTATGTCAACTATATATCAATAAAACTGGGAAAAGTTTAAAATAAATTCAATACAAGAAGCAATTACTTAATGTTTGGGAGTATTAGACACCATCTTCTCTCCTACTAGCTATTCCCTATGTCACCATTCCTTGTCAGCCACTGTCCCCACCTAAACAGACTATTAGATCTTATTGAAGTTTCTAAGATTACTGAACATTTTGAGAATATTTACAAGGTTTAACCATGAATATGGGCAATGGTATTGTCCCTACAGCATCTTTAACAAGTGCTCTTCCACATTCTATTTAGAAAAACTTCCAAGGCAAAGATATGGACATATTAGCAGGCAGGAACTACTTATGTTGGATATTACTCAGCCACTCATTCATTCATTTAATCAACTTTTTTTTTACATTTATATGTGTTAAATGAAAATGAATAAGACATTACCCTTATCAAATATTCACTTAAACTAAGGGAGACCTATAAGTAATTAAAAGTTAAATTTTGTCATAAAAGCCACTATAAAAGATTATGTGGGATACTAGATACAAAACTTCATTTTGGTATCTCTTGTAGATGCAGATGATAGCAAGAATTCTCCCTTTTAATTAAAAAAGGAGGAAATAAGAATGAAATAAAATAATCGTGCCAAATAGTTTCTCATCAACCTTACTTGACATCAACCCTACTCAATGGATTAACATTAAAACAATGTGTCAATCAGATGGAGGCTTGATGAGACTTTTAAGCTGCTTCCGAGACCAAATGTTGGCAGAGCCTCTTACAGGCACCATTCAAGGGATCCAATTTGATTATTGGATTTTTCTGGAAAGCATATATCTATATCTTTACTGTTACAATAGTTACATCAGACTATCTAAGCCTCCTGCCATTAAACATTCAAATCCTGTAATTAACTCCCCTTGTTGATTTCATGCTTAACCAATAACCTTCCGATAATTTGGCTTTCTGAGTAACTTGCTTATGGTGATTGAAGGTAAAGCTCAGTCTGGTGCTATTATCTATTCTCTTGAGCAGTTATAACTTTCACTGTAATTTAAGAGTCTGGTATTCTGATTGATGCATCAGTCTTCTGAGAGCTTTGTTATCAAAAGCTGCTGTCCCACAGGGAGACCACCTCTGGAACACTGTGACAGGAACAGCTTTTGAATATGAAAACCTAAGTTCCAAATCTTGTACACTAGGGAGTTCCTTGAAGAAGTACAAGGAACACTGTGGAGTTAAGGGTTCCACCACTGAGAGTTACCTGAGAGAGACTTGGAAACAAAAGCTCTTGCTCATCTGACAACATAAGCAGGTTTGTAGGCTTCCCAAAATGTAGATAATGGAGTCTTATCAATGTCTCCTGGGCACTCTTCTGTGTATCATCCTCTTCAATACTGTGGACAATGTAAATAATTACTGGAGCTTTTTTGATTCCTGAAATTTCCTGATTTCTTAAAATCTACTAGTGACTTTCCTTTACCTTACTAGACCTTCCAACAACTTTCATTAGCTAATTTTTACTTGAAATGCCTTGTGAATTCTCTTCTTTTTTTAATTGACATAACATTGATTTGTAACATTATGTAAGTTCCGTGTATACATTATATTTCAACTTCTCTATACACTACAGTATTCTCATATCAAAAGTTTAGTTTCCATCCATCACTAAGAGTGGGCCAACCCCCTTTACCCTTTCCGCATCCCCTTTCCCTCTGGTAACCACTACTCTGTACCTATTTGTTCATTTTTGTTTTGTTTGGTTTGTTCACTTAGTGTTTCTTTTTTTATATTCCATTTATGGGTAAAATTTTGAAAGAAAAAAAGTAGAACCATTGCACAGTTAGCTTTTAACTTTCTTGTATTTGCTGTATGTAAGCAGTGGGGAAGTCAGCAAGAAACAAGTTAATTGTTTCTTCCAAATACTAAAAAAAACTCAGGAACTGGAGGGCCCAGTTATTTCTCAATGTGAGATCATAAATAGGAGAATAGATTGCAAATTTGCATAAAGAGTTGTTAGAAACCAGATCTCCTCTCCCACCCGAGTAAAGAATAGAGTTTATTTCCTCTGAGATCTCTGGCTACTCCTGACTCCTATGAAAGAAACTGGAGGGTTCCTATCAAGAAAAATTACTCACTCTTACATTTAGAAGTGATTCAACAGAGATCCAATTCTCCACCCATGTGTTCACTGGGAGGTCTATGAATCAAGAAGCTCTTTCAAAGCATAGAGATCTTACAATAAACTTATTTTAAAGCAATTCATTTTTAATTTTAAATAGGTATGTTGCCTAAATAGCTCAGGAAAGTCTCTAACATAAAAGACAGACTGAAACAAAAAGGAAAATAAATAAGTAAGAAACAGAAAATATACACAGTAGGAGATAATTTCAAAAATTATTATTTTCAGAAAGATATATATAAAGTAAAAAGAATATACTATCTTTTAAAGAGGAACACAGCATAAAAAGGGAGCTCTTGAATTAAGAATTATGAGTGTAATCTAAAATGGTCAGTAGGGGACTGGAAGATAAACTTGAAGAAAACTCCTGAAAATCAGAAAATAATAAAAAGAGATGGAAGCCAGAGGAGAAAATTAACGACTCAACTAGGCCATGTAAGTCATATAAGAATTCCAGAAAGAGAGAGGTAGATATAAGAAAATATCCTGTAACTGGGACATGTTTTTCAGAATGAAAGGAGCACAAAATACCCAACATAATAAATGAAAACAACACACAAAGATTCTCAACCAGATACACCATTGTGAAATTTCAGAATACAATTGACAAAGAGAAGATTCTAAAGATTCCTGAGATCAATATATATATATATATATATATATATACACACACACACATATATATTATTGGCAACATATCAGAAATTATGATGCCATTGGATTTTTCAACCCCAACGACATTGGAAGCTGAAAGACACTTAAGTATTGTCTTCAAACTTCTGAGGCAAAATTATTTCAAAACTCTGAAATTCTATACCCAGCCAAACTATTAATCAAGTATATACGCAGAATTACAGCATTATCAGATTTAAATGTTTTCATCTCCTGTGTGTCCTTTGACATAAAACCACTAAAGGTTGTACTTCACTAACACAAACAGAAAACTAAGGAGAAAAGAGGGAAAAATAACTATTTAAAGTAGAAGAAAATAAAGAGAATTTCCAAGATAGCAAGAATGAGAAGTTCCAAGACAACAGACATGAATAATTCCCAACCAATGAATAACAATTAATACAGGAAAATGGCAGACTCCAGAAGTGATGTTTGCAAGAAAAAAATAAAACTGATATGTTATTACATCTGATCATACAGAGAGAAGTTTTATATTTCTGTCAGGGAACTTCAAGGACTAGACTCATGAAAAGTTAATAAAACAAACAAACAAGACAAGTAGCTCCAAGAAAAACATATGAATAAGAAAGAAAGAATAATCATAGTAAATTATGCAGTTTAACAATAAATATTTTAACTATAATAAACACAGAATACTGAGGATTCAAATTTTATGATATAAATATGTTGATATAATTGATGGAAGGTGAAGTATTTCTGATTGTTGAGTGAAAGACAAGAAAGATAAATCCAAATATATTATAAGGAGTCAATAGAGTACACCTAGAATCAGCAAAAAATAAAGTCAAGGTATAAGATATAGTAAGTTAGATAGGTTACATGGAGGTAACTATGAAGAAAATTATAATAATTGAAAGTTGTCTCAGGGAAATTGAATACGAGGGTGGGGAAAGCAAATCTTTTTTTTAAATTTTTAGTTCATATATTATTATTTGAAATTTCCACTTATGCGCACGTATTGAATTGATAGAAATAAATATTTAATTAAAAGGAAAGAAAACACAGTTGAGAAAAAAGAAAAAAATTATTTGTAATTTCCCATTCATTGATAACCACTCTGAAGTGTTTTGGTATGAATTCTTTCAGTCAGTTTTGTTCTACGTATAACTGCTAACATATATTTTGACAAAGTGATAACAGTATGCAATTTTTTCCAATTATAAAAATATGAGCATATTCCATACCAAACAAATTTCTTCTACATTTGCAGTGAGTGCACATCATTCCATTTTAGGAATACACCACAATTTATTTAATCAACCTCTATATTTGGAAATTTGGTTATCAGTATACTTTATATATTAAAAGAATAAGATTCCTCCCCCCTTCTCCAACCAATTTCTCTCCCATTTGGAGGTGATATCAACCCTGTTGAAAATATGTGAAGAAAATATTCATTGCTTTTTGGTGTACATTACCAAATTCTCCTCCTCAAAGTCATTATCAATTTCAAGTTTCATCAGCAACATGTAAAAGTAAGTTTCTCCACTTCACAAGCAACCATAGTGTTTATAAAATAATTACATAAAATTTTCTAAATAGAAGTTTCTCAATGAAAATCTTAAAATTACTTATTTGCTTATAAATATACCTTAGCACCAAATGCTAGGAATGAAAATATTTACTTGTTTCAGACTTTGTCTAACCATTAAGGGACAACGGTTCATTTCAAAATTTTCAAGCAATTCACATTTAAAAAGTATACTTCTAAGTGTCATCATGATCCTCACTATAATTTAGATTGCTTTTAAGTCAATTTGTTATTGATTCAACCAGAAGGTCAATTATATCCTGCAGTTCTTCTTCAGTTCTCAAATTATTGACCCAGTAAAATCAATTTGTAATCAGACAAATTTTAAAAAGTGCTTTCTCTCCATAAATATAATGGTAGCTCTTGAACTATTGTGAGTTCTCCCAGACTTCATGGTTATCGGGGCCTTACACTGTTTTTATCTACAGCAATTATATTTTATTGATGTATATCTTGTGTTTGACAAAGGACTTGAAAGAATTACCTAGAACACTCCAACCCTGCACTCGGTTTGATAGTTCAGTATTAGGTAAGAGCCATATGAAACTGTCATTTTTAAAGTCAAAATGTTTAAATATTAGCAATTCCATACAATTCAATCTAATAGTTTTTTGTGTCCTTTTATATACCCTAGAAAAGAAATGAGTGTTTATGAAGTATTAGGACTGCCTAGGCCCTGCCACATAGATTTTAAATAATCTGTTGAGATGTATACTCTTTATAAGGAAGCAACAACCAAACTGACCTAATCATAGAGGATTAGATAAGTTATTTATTTACGGATTGATACAAATACTGCGCTGCTTCCCTCCTCCAAGTTAGGAAAGTAGTCAAACCCAACATTGTGTCGTGAAGAGAAATATTGGAGCAGAAGTCAGGAGACCCGAATTGCATTCCAGGCTTTTCCATTTCCTGCCTGTGTGAGTTTGAGCCAGGCACCACTGCTTAGTCATTCTTTGGGTCTCAGTAACAATTTAGGTATTAGCTTCCCAGGGAGGCCTTCCCTGAGTATCACTAAAATTGAGGTCTCCGTAGCACCCTCTGCTTTCCCTTTTTTAAAAGCATTTATCACACTAAAGATCATTTATTTAATGTCAGTGTTTCTCTCTAAAGAAGCATGAGGGCCAGGAGATGGTTGTCTTGTTTATTCCTTTATCCCTGTTACCTAACACAATGCCTGACACACAGTAAATGACCTATGTGTGTTTGTTCAATGAATAAGTGAATGAAATGAACTTAATAATTCAAAGTCTCCGTTTCATCACTTATAAAGGGCAAATAATAGTGCCTGCCTTGCCACTCCCAGGGTTGCTATGGTGTTGAGACAAGGCTATTGGGTAGAATCAAGTGAGACAGAGGGTACACATTTCACCTCTCCACTATGAGACCTCTCCCAAAATCCAAGAGGGTTAGTGTGTGTGAAAGTGTGTTGCAAGCTTAAGAGCTCTCTCCAGGCAGAAATGGCTATTAGCTTCCATATAAGTAAAGATTTTATCATATCCATAATATAAAGATTTCATTAAGGTGTCCTTCCACTGGGCTAGGCTTCTCATGACTACCTACACATATTTGCTTTTTCCCAATTCATTACATGTACCATTTCTCCTCAATCTCCTAACCTCTACCCACTTTGGCTATTTGTTTTCACTCATTGGGAACACATCCAAATCATAAAGATCCTATATCAAGTAGAATTCAGAGAGAAAAACAGAAGCCATTCTAAGTATTCCAAGTAGAAGGGGTTTAATACAGAATTAGAGGCTTATTCATCCATTGGAAGGGTTGAGAACAAAGGCCAGAAGAGTAGCTATCAAAGATCCTTGCTGCCTGCAACACCAAAGTGGGCAATTCTCAAAAATTTCCCCACAAGGCTTTGCAAACGTCAAGAGTCTCCAGGAAGCAACCACCAAGGGTCCCAGTGATGTACAACACCAGTGATACACAGGACCTTAGCAAACAAGCTGCTGAAAAACACATGCAGCTGCTCACAAGTCTGCCTATAATTTCTCCAGGAAATAATGGCTTCTCCTAATGCAACTTTAAATCCCATGAGGACAGAAATAAAACTGCTGCAATTAGATCAATGAGGAAAGAGTAGTCACTCACATTTCTACCTCTTGTTTCCCATTTCCTCATATTTTGGTAGTGGAAGAAATAGTTTCATACATAGGTCACTGAATATAAACAGCATATTAGATAACACTACAGTTCTGCAAGGTGTTGTCACACCACCTGAGCTGTAACTGTGCCTTCAGAAGTTGCTGTGGGTTAAGAGGGTACATATAAGTCCTGTGAATCCTGTAGGCATGAATCCAATACCTTTTTACATCTCTTATATCAACTTTATTTGGAATGCTCTAACATAGTGAATAAAATATGGAGGGTTTTCTATCCCTCCCCAGAAGCATGTGTGTTTTGCTTCTGTCCCTCCACCAATGGCTTTGGGGATGAAAGGATGTGTCATTCTAAATTTCCCCCGCTCCCCCGCCCCGACCAAGGGTCCTAAGGCTGTTTCTTAGGAGTAAAGAGTCAGAGAAGCAGATGTTGTTTCCTACCTGTCTCCCCAGGTCAGCTGATCACTTCCAACACATCTGCATCTCCAAGGTGGGGCCTCTTTCTGGTATTTAGGGCAGTGATTTTTATGTTTTATTCACTGCTGTATTTCTAGCACCTAGGAGCCTGCCTGGTTGGTACATGGTGATAGTTGATTGTGATGATCGGATGGACACATATTAAATAAAAAAGAAAGCCGTAACTCAAATGATACAATTTAAATTCAAAAAATTACCTAAAATGTTTAGACAATCTGGCAAGTTTCTCTCTTTTAATAAGATGTTCTTGTGATCTTTCCTCACATGTAAATGTTCTTACCAGCCTATTCAAAATATATTATTCCTTTAGGGACGCAGTTAAGTTGAAAGCATTCACTGATGGCTCAGACCACGTACTCTCATTGTTGTTTTAATCAGAAACACAAAATTAGAGACTTATTCACCATGGCAGAACTTGGATATTTGTTCTAAGGCAGATCTGGATTTAAATCTCAGATCTTCTATGTGCTAGTTATGTGACTGTGGCTAAATTAACCTTTTTTACCCTGTTTTCCTATCTGTGTGATTAGGGTAACTACAATATCTACCAGTGTAACTATGATAGCTGCCTCAGAAATTGTGCATATGTATACATACATGTGTGCACATGTATAAGAGCTCATACAGTATTTATCAGTAATCAATAATAAGCAATAATTTTTATTTATCATGCTTTTATTTTTCATTGTTTCACGTGATCATATCCTATCACTGTGACAAAACTGTAAACTCTCTAGGATCAAAAGGATGGCTTTGAGATTTGAGTCCCCTTAGTAGGAAAATAATATGCACTAGGTTCATAATTCTTTTACAAGTGAATCATATTGAATATGGAAATGTTAACATAGAGGGCAAAAGTATTTCCTTTTGTATTTTTTTCTCCATTTCTATTCCATAGAGTTCCCCCCGACCCCTTTCCCATTTTTTATTACATCACCCATTACCTGGATTAGAATCTGGTTGAGAAACATTTGTTTTATCTTAGCAGAAACAGAACTAGCCCCCAGGGAATCAAATTCCTTCCATTCCACACACTCTTCCTTAGTCCCCTCTATACACAAGACACAGTGCAGGACACAAGCATGATCCAGACACGTTCCCTGCACTTAAAAACACTTGGACATTGGAAATCATCAGAAGCTTGGGTCTGAGACAACCTGACTTTGCCTGGAAGAACAGGAAATCTAAATTGTAACAAAGAGCTGATACGGGGTACCCCCCTAAAACAACATTTCATTGTTCTTTCTTCTTGCCTTTTGTAAATAATGACAATATCATACATTGACATGGTGATTCCAATAACTAAAGGCATATTTGCATGTTTTAACTCATTTTATCTTTGCTTCATCACTGTTGGGTGGAACAAATACTGTATTTTAATTTAACGAATGGAAAAACCAAGGCTTAGAAAGGTTACATTTCTTTAAATGAATCAAACAGGTTATTATTGGTATGACCTGGAGCCTTATTTAAAGTCTTCTGACTACTTAATTTATGTTCTTTTCCCAGAAATGCGATAATAAGAAATTATTTCAAACCCTGGATTATAGAAGGAAGAAAAGGGAGGGTGCAAATAAGTGGTAAGTGTGGGTATCAAGAGATTCAGTGCTGTCAGTGACCATGACCTACCTGGGGGAGGGTCTGGTGTAATAAAATGAACACAAGAACTAGTGTCAGAAGACCACTTATTATCTATTTCACTTCAGATAAGAAAATAAACTGCCTTGACCACCACACACTTATTAGGCCGGCCAAAATCTAGAACAGTGACAACATCAAATGCTGGCAAGGATGTAGAGCAACAGGAACTCTCATACATTGTTGGTACGAATGCAAAATGGTAGAGTCACTTTGGAAGACAGTTTGGCTGTTCCTTGCAAAACTAAACATATGTTTGCTCTATGATACAGCAATCAGGCCCCTTGGTATTTACCCAAGGGAGTTAAAAACATATGTCCACACAAAAACCTGCACGTGGATGTTTATAGCAGCTTTATTCATAATTGCCAAAACCTGGAAGCAACCAAGATGCTCTTCAGTAGGTGAATGGATAAAAAAGTGTAGTGCATCCAGAAAAAGGAAGATTATTAAGCACTAAAAAAAAAATGAGCTATCAAACTATGAAAAACATGAAAGCACTTTAAATGCCTATTATTAAGTGAAAGAACCCCATCTGAAATGACTACATACTGTATGATTCCAACTATATGACATTACTGAAAAGGCAAAACTATGGAGACAATAAAAAGATCATAGATACAGAGAACAGACTGGTGGTTGTTTGTTGTTGTTACTGTTATTTTTCATACCTGCACCCATCTCAGGATTGCCCTTGGCTGATGGGAGCTACCTAGCCCAGAGTTGTTTAAGAGGTTCCATTTTGCTTCTTCCAGGGAATCAATCAATTCTCCAAGGAGCCCTGATTTCTTATAATGGAGAATTGTATTTCAAAACCAAATTCTGAGTACTGGGAGTGCTCATTTCTACTGGGGAGTGACTGCTTCTAGGCTCTCTCAGTGGACAGAGCTAAGAACTATGTGTATGGATAACTCATGCATACATGTACACATATCTATATTCATTTCTGACTCTATCTTATACATATTTTTAAAAATACCCATGTGCTTTATTGATAACTCCAAGCCAACACACCACAAGGTTCATTCTCACCTTCAACTCTATCATGATTTGTAATTTCTTTCTCTGACAGTTAAGAAATACAGTTCTTATTATCTATAGTATATTTACTTTTTTGTTCAACCCTAGTATACATATAATTTCAGAATTGCTAATGCATACCCCTCTGAGAAATGAATTTACTAACTAGAGTACAGCATTTGTGGACAGTTTTTTTTGTCTTTAACCTTTCAGTTTCCAGCCAAAACACTGTTTCCAAAGTTATTTAGGTTGGTTCCTTTGTTTCTGACTTTCTTCAGTTGGTTATGTGAGTCACTTGTAACAGAGTTAGAATCTTTTGTCATAGTCTGCATTTCATTTTAGGTCCCTCTCCACAATCTGGTAAATAGTTTACAATTTTCATACAGTAAACTTCACTCAACGTGACACATAGTTCTATAGGCTTAACCAATGCAATGAATTGTGTACCATTACCACAGTTCCATATAGAACAGCTCCATTATCCCAAAATTCCCACACACTTCCTCTTTATAGTCAACTCCTATTCCCAAGCCCAACCCCAGGCAATCACTGATCTGTGTTTCACCTCTATAGTTTTTCTTTTCTGTAGAATGTCACATAAAAGAAACCACACAGTATATAGCATTTCCTGTTTAGCTTCTTTCACTTAGCATAATGATTTCTGAGATGTATCCATGTGATTTTATATATCAGTGGTTACTTTGTCTTTATTGTGGAGTAGTATTGAAATTATACAATTTGTTTGAACATTTATATGTTGGTGGACATTTGGACTGCTTTCCATTTTTACTACTATAAAGTTGTTATGCACATTCATGTACAGGTCTTTGTGTGGACATATGTTGTCATTGCTCTTGAATAAACTATTAGGAGTGAGACTGCTGAATCATGTGGTAGGTAAATCTTTCATTTTTCAGCCAGTTTTCCAAAGTGGCTGTACTATTTTGCATTTTTAATAAATCTTTTAAAAATTTTATTCAATTTATGTAAAATTAAAAAATTTACCCTTATCTACCCCCTCACCCCCTACCTCTGGCAACTACCAATCTGTTTTCTATACCTGTGAGTTTGGTTTTTGTTTTGTTTTGTTTAGTTTAGATTCTACATAAAAGAGAGATCATACAGTATTTTTTTTGTCTTATTTCACTTAACATAATGCCTTCAGAGTCCATCCACGTTATTGCAGATGGCAAGATTTCATTCTTTTTTATGGCTGAATAATATTCTCTTGTATATATACCACATTTCTTTATCCATTCATCCATTTATACACCATTAGGTTGTTTCCATATCTTGGCTATTGTAAACAATGTAATAACGAGGGTGGGAATATATTTTTAAATTAGTGTTTCTTTTTCTTTAAATAAATATCCAAAAATGGAATAGTTGGATCATATGGTAGTTCTATTTTTAATTTTTTGAGAAAATGTCATACTGTTTCTCATATTGGCTGCACCAATTTAAATTCCCACCAACAGTATATGAAGGTTCCCTTTTCTCCACATCCTTGCCAACACTCATTATTTCTTGTCTTTTAGATAATGGCCATTCTAATAGCTATCATGTGATATCTCATTGTGGTTTTGATTTGCATTTCCCTGATAATTAATGATGCTGATAATTTTTCATGTACCTGTTTTTCATCTGTATGCCTTCTTTGGAAATATGTCTATTTAGATCTTCTACCTATTTTTAAATTGGATTGTTTGTTTGTTTGTGCTATTGAGTTGTATGAGTTCTTTATATATTTCCGATATTATCCTCTTATCAGATATATGATTTGCAAATATTTTCTCCCATTTAGTAGGTTGACTTTTCATTGTGGTCATGGTTTCCTTTGCTGTGCAAAGGAAAAAATATATCTATCTCTAGATATAGATAGATAGATAAAAGATATCTATCTGTCAAGAGGCTTTAATGAGACTCTCTAGATTACATATCACTTTCTGCAAACTACAGGAATCAAATGGAGTACAAACTGGAAGCTGTGTTTTTTAACAAGCTTAATTTTGTTTCATTGTCCTATGAGGAGTGGGATACAAAAGGTCAATAATCCTTCTGATGTTATTAGCAAATGCGGCAATGTGAAAACACAATGTCATGCTCTGAGCAGATAGAAGGTCCAAGTGTGTGTATGTGTGTGTGTGTGTGTGTATGTGTGTGTGTGAGAGAGAGAGACAGAGAGACAGAGAAAGAAAGAGAGAGAGAGAAAGAAAGTCTGGAAAATGACAAGCATAGAAACTCTTTTTCTTAGTAAACACCTGGTGAAGGACAATTTAACCCCCTGATATGAATTCTATACCTTATCACTTCTTCTGGACTCTCACTCTACTAACTGACCCATTTTCTTCTGGATATTCAAATTCTTTTCCTGTAACATGTAAACAATAATCATCTCTCTTCTTTTAAAGACAAATTAAGGTCTGTCATTGACCTCATAACTCATATCTCCCTTTTTTCAGAAGTACTTTTCTAGGAAGAGTATTTTCTCTTTCCATGTGAAGAAAAAAATTAGAGGTTCTTAAGAATTGCTGGGGGGAGCAAAGGATGAATAGGCAGAGGACAGAGGATTTTTATGGCAGTAAAAATATTCTGTATATTTTTACCATGGAAACATGCCACTGTACATTTATCCAAACCCATAGAATGCACAACATCAAAAATAAACCCTAATGTAGATTATGGATTTTGGGTGATTATAGTTTGTCAGTGCTGTGGATCTCAGTTTTGTCATCTGAAGTGCAAAGAGGATAATGACAATAAATGCATGCATTACACCTCACAGGATTGTTATAGTGACCCAATGGTATAATGTGTGTTAAAAGTACATAAATATAGGGGGATTCCCTGGTGGCGCAGTGGTTGAGAATCTGCCTGCCAATGCAGGGGACACAGGTTCGAGCCCTGGTCTGGGAAGATCCCACATGCCGCGGAGCAACTAGGCCCGTGAGCCACAATTACTGAGCCTGCGCGTCTGGAGCCTGTGCTCCGCAACAAGAGAGGCCGCGACAGTGAGAGGCCCGCGCACCACGATGAAGAGCGGCCCCCGCTTGCCGCAACTAGAGAAAGCCCTCACACAGAAACGAAGACCCAACACAGCCATAAATTAAATAAGTAAATAAACCCCCAAAAAAGTACATAAATATAAGCTAATGTATTTGATATCTCTAAACACGTTAGCCATTGTCATTATGACTTGGCATAGCTTGGGCCTGATATCATAAATGCTATGAAAGTACAACTAAGGCTCAGATACTGCCTCTTGCTGCCAGTGCCAACCCTGTTCCAAGGTCAGAACATAAAAATAGTGGGAGAAAAAAAAAAAATCCAGAACAATATAACAGCAGCAAAGCCAAAATTGTGTCAGACTGACCTGGAATAGAATTCTGGTTCAGTGATATGTGAGACAGGTGTTCTGGAGAAAGTTCTTAAACTTCTTTCAAAGTTTTAGTATCTTTGAAGATGGAGATAAGACATCCTTTTTTAGTATTCTTGACAGAACTTAGTGAGAAACATAAATGAAAGTTTTAATATTGTGCCACATATAGATATATTACTTTATTATTCCCATTTCTTTTTTAGCTAAATATTAATTTTTAATTTTATTTTATTTTAAAATTTTATTAGTGTATAGTTGATTTACAATGTTGTGTTAGTTTCTGCTGTATAGCAAAGTGTATCAGTTATACATATACATATACCCACCCCTTTTTACATTCTTTTCCCATATAAGTCACTACAGAGTATTGAGAAGAATTCCCTGTGCTATACAGTAGGTCCTTATATGTGGAATCTAAAAAAAATGGTACAAATGAGCTTATTTATAAAACAGAAATAGAGTCACAGTTGTAGAAAACAAACTTATGGTTACCAGGCGGGAAAGGAAGGGGGAGGGATAAATTGGGAGACTGGGATTGACAAATACACACTACTATATGTAAAATAGATAACTAATTCCTGTTTCTTTTCATTTATACATTTGCCAAACCTTATTTATTTATTTTTTTATTTATTTATATTTTTGGCTGTGTTGGGTCTTCGTTTCTGTGCGAGGGCTTTCTCTAGTTGTGGCAAGCGGGGGCCACTCTTCATCACGGTGCGCGGGCCTCTCACTATCGCGGCCTCTCTTGTTGCGGAGCACAGGCTCCAGACGCGCAGGCTCAGTAGTTGTGGCTCACGGGCCTAGTTGCTCCGTGGCATGTGGGATCTTCCCAGACCAGGGCTCGAACCCGTGTCCCCTGCATTGGCAGGCAGATTCTCAACCACTGCGCCACCAGGGAAGCCCCAAACCTTATCTTAATATCTGCTATTTGCCAGATTTCATGCAAAACACAGGGGACACTGGCCTTTTCTCTCCTCTGCCCCTTACTTTAGAAATGATCATTCCAAAGGCTAAGAGCCGTTATCAGTGTCCCGCTTCCATAAAGTACAGTGATTCAACTCCTCACACCCTCTCCCCCCTCAGAAAGCTATTGGTTAGCAAGTCCAAATACAAATAAAGTCTACTGTGATTTAGCAGAAGAAGCACTATAACTGAAGTAAGAGGAGAAGAGAAGTAGGTATAACCAGCAGTGATTGGGTCAGAGATGAGAAGAAGAAGTAACCAAGTATTAGGCAGAAACTGAATACGCCAAGCCCTGAAAGAGGTGAGGATTAGAAGACATCTGAGTATGGAATAAAGAATATTTTTTCTTTGTTGATCCTTTCATTCAATAAATATGTATTGAGTGCCTCTTATTTGCCTCAATGTGCTGAATCTAAGACACCCTTACTGCAACCAGGTGGTGATACCTTAGAACTTAGGATTTATTACAAGCCATGGTTTAAAGGTATAAAAGATTTCAGATGCCATTACCAATCCCCAAAGTCATTTAGTCACCAGTATGAGCTATAATGGATTATTGATCTCATAGACTATTAAGGCTCCCAAACATCTATCATAGGCTATTGGGTTAATCTGGTGACTGAACGTGCATACTTATTTGCCTATTGTCTGTCTTCATTCTCATGTATAATTCCTCCTTCTGGAGTTAATGGGAGTTATGTGCCTGCTTTCAAGGGTGAAAAGACACTTTTTTTTTTTTTAGGTTTCATACTTCATATCCCAGTGAAATAATAGCTCAGAGAATGAAGCCTCTGAATGTTTAGACTTGAATTCTTCAAATATCATATTCATTTATGTGTCCATCATCATTAAAATTGTTCAGAAGTAAGGTCCTGGCAAATTTCATTTTAATTTAGATTCTTTGTGAAGCTGAAGTACACACACGTATTAGCTCTTGCATCCTCAGTGGTTTCATGTTTTTGTTTTGCATTTGGGTAGGAGTGTGTGTGAGTGTGTGTGTGTGTGTGCGAGAGAGAGAGACAGAGACAGAGACAGAGAGTCAGAGACAGAGAGACAGAGAAGGCAAGAGTACCATGCAACTTTCTGTCAACATTCTAAAATTAAATATCCTTAGCTGAGAGCCCACTCATGATTTGCCAAGAGAAGAAACTGCCTGAAAAAGTATAATCCCCTTAAAAATAAACTACATAATGAAAATACTTGCATAGTGTCACCATAAAACAGCAAATATACATCTTTCTCTATATGCATGAAAGAGATATTTCAATAAAGAGCAAAACAATGTCACAGTGAACATATCTTTTCTGTACAGAAAGTCAATCAAGTGGCAAATTCACTCTAGTCAAGTTGTTGACTTAAATAAGCGTGATTACTCATTGGGAATGTATATAGATATTTCTCTCAGAAATGCCTTGTGCAATATCCCAGAAGCTCAGGAAAATTATATGAAACCAGTTATAAGGGTTGCTTCCTCCCAGCGTCACTCCAGGCAGACGCAATATAAAGGAGGCTCAGAGATGCTCCACACAGAATCAAAACCATGCAATTATGTGTCCAGATTTAATTTAATTTTTCATTTGCTTGATGAAGAACCTGAGACCAGAGAGGTCATAGGACTTGCTCAAGCTCTTCTAAAAATAGGCAAATCATGGGTAAGAATGCACTTCCCTGTTTCTCAAACCTTTTTCTGTTCCCTCTCACATCTCCTCTCATACATGATGGTCTGAAGGAAAATTATAACAAATAGTTTCAGAGAGTCTCTAGACAAAAAACTGCCTATTGCTTCAATCCATGTCTGTTGACCGAATAGACATCCATGCCTGCCTATGGCTTCATCCATGTCTATTCTCCACTTTTAAAACTGTACATATCATTATCATATGCTATTTTAAACTAAAGATACCACTGTAGATATGACGTCTATTGAGGTTTAATAATCATACATAATTGCAGTCTTTCATTTATTAAGTACATACTAGAGCTTAGCGAACATCTAGAACATTCTGTAAGAATTTTTGCAGTACTCATTTCAGGTATAAATCAGTAAGCATACACTAAAGATACTCCATGATAGAGAACACAGCACCATTTCACTGATGGCCTTAAGAACCCTGTTTGCTTCTCAGGACTTATCAAATCTTTCTCACCTTCCCAGGTCCAGCTTAAGATTCATCTTATCCATGGAGCCTTTTGGGACTTCGTCCCACCCTGATCTGCCATCTCTGCATTACATCTGTGCCTACAGCCTTTGGGCATAGTGTGCATCTTATGGTTTTTCAGTTTTTCATAGAGGCTACCTATGCCTTTCAGGCTAGTTTAATCAGGAAGAAGAAAATGTTCTCTGGAATTCAGGGTCTGTAATCATCACCAGCTCTATGATATCACAGGAAAAGGGCCAGCATATGAATTAAGTTTGTGAGCACATCATTGGGATGAACACAACAGACACTCTCATTGACTCTCTTTATGAATCCAGGAATTCTACTTGTTTTGACCAAAGCCCATGTTCTGGCTGCAGACTAATAAGCCATGATTTTTACCACCCAAGCATGGGTTTAATTACTTGAGCATGCAGGAGAGGAGAAATTAGCTTAGAAAAACAAAAATGTAATCATATTAACAATGTCTTGCATTTTCACATCTGTAGTCACTCTAGAGTTTAACAATCACATACATTTTTCACATTTACATATCACAGTTAATCCTTGCTATAGTTTATCGAATAGGTAGTATAAAATAATAGATAAGATTGTGAGTTCCTAGTCAGACAGACCTTTGTTTTAATCTAACATCCTTTATGATTTTAGTTTCCTCAGCTCTAAAGTTGGGATAATAATGTCCTTAGTTTTATTGTAAATGTCAATGGAGATAATGCATATAAAGCAATTAACTCCTGGCAGAGAAAAAGTGATCAGTAGATCTTAATTATTAATATTATTGTTTTTCTTTATAATTATTGAACTATTATTATTGCAAAAGAATTACTTCCATGCCATTCCCCCTTATTCATAAAGTTCCTGGCTTAGTGTCTGCACTAACCAATTCCCCCAGTTATCTTGGGTTAGTCTGCACTAACCAATTCCCCCAGTTATCTTGATATTCACACACACCTCACAGTCGTTGACCTCCTCATGCCTTAAAGCCTTCTCCTCCACTCACCTCAGCCTCCCACTCATGCAGGCATAGTTGTTCCTTTCCATTATCCAAGTCTCTCTGTCCCCAAACCACTAATTCAAGCCTCCTTCTTTCTGGCCATGGTCTCCTTGTCTTGCTTGTTTAAAGTCATGTGGATCATTACATCAGCACTTCCTTTTATTTATACATTTGCCTACACATTTTATCTCTCCTGCCTCCTTTTATTCCAAGTTTAGAATTCATGGTCTTCACCCTCAAACTCTCTTGCCAAACTTAACCTTTCCTTCCCATCTATTTTTTAAAATAAAACCCATGTAGAAAATCCCATCCTGGGACTTCCCCGGTGGTGCAGTGGTTAAGAATCTGCCTGCTAATGCAGGGGACACAGGTTCGATCCCTGGTCTGGGAAGATCCCACATGCCACAGAGCAACTAAGCCCGTGCGCCACAACTACTGAGCCTGCGCTCTAGAGCATGTGTGCCACAACTACTGAGCCCACGTGCCACAACTACTGAAGCCTGTGCGCTCTAGGCCCATGTGCCACAACTACTGAGTCTGCATGCTGCAACTACTGAAGCCCGCGTAACTAGAGCCTGTGCTCCGCAACAAGAGAAGCCACTGCAATGAGAAGCCCGCGCACTGCAACGAAGAGCAGTCCCCACTCGCCACAACTAGAGAAACCCGCGCAGCAACGAAGACCCAATGCAGTCAAGAAAAAAAAAAATTAAAGAAAACCCCATCCCTGTTTATACCTGTTTTATCATTCCTTTACCTAGAAAGTCAAAAGTTGTTTTGAGAAAATTACTTAACAGGGTACAATGAAACTGCTTTAAATTTATGATAATAACCTCAGTAAGTCTTCTAAATACCTAAATAATTCTACTGTGTTTCTCTAGGTAATGCTTCACCTACTTTCTGCAAGAACTATTTCAGACTTCCTCATTTGTCTTCAGACCTCTGAATGTCTTAGTTCTTCCCTTACTTTAGTCGGTAACCTTATCTCTTAAATCACACTATTGCTTCTCTCTCGTATGTGTGTGTGTGCATGTGCACACACACACACATACACACACAGAGAGAGACTCAGACACACACACATACAAACACAAACCTGAAATGTTCATAATCTTCAGGCTTTGGTCTTAGATTCTTCTTTCCCTACATTTCCTTCCTTCTGAATACCACACAATGGGTTTTCCCAAGATGGTCTTACCTATGCCCAAAGCATCAGTTACTATCCATATATCATGGGGTTTCTAATTTATATCCAGTTCAGATCTTTCTTTTGAGTTCCAAATCTATATTCCAACTTGACTGCCTTGGCATCTCCACTTGAATGCCTCAGTGACATCTGAAATCCAACATGCTGAGGACTGATTTCACCTTCCCCTTCAAACCTATTCTCATTATTTTCTGTCTCAACAAATGACAGGACCGTCTATCTATCCCAATGCCCAAGTCAAGAATCTATAAATTATTCTTTAATCCCCTTTCTCCTTCAACAAGTCTCATTGACATTATCTCAAATCTATAAAATCTGTTTATTTTTCCTCCATCTTCAATAACACCACCACTACCTCTGCCAACTCCTGTCTACACTGCCATCCTCTCTCACTGTAACTCTTTACAAGTCATATACCTCCTCATTGTTCATTATCTAGCCCAGACTCCACATTTACTTAAAACATAAATCTGATCATGTTTTTCTTATGTTTAAAATCTTTCCAAGATTTCACAACCCTGTTAGAATAAAGACAAAGTTCCTGAACATACATTGAACTACCATAGAATCAGGCCCCTTCTTACCCCTCCAGCCTCATCATAGCTAATCTACCTCCTCATTCACTATGCATTCTAAGCTACAATTTCCATGAGGGAACTGCCATGCTATTTCATCCACCATCTTTTTCTCAGTAAGTATAAAAATGCCTGGTACCTGGATGGTGCCAAATAAACAATGGTCAAGTGATTAATTAGTAGCTAAGTGACTTGACCAAGCTTCTTAGTACAAAGGAAAGAAAAGACCAAATTAAAAACCCAGAAAAATTTTCTAGCAGAGCTTAGACTAGTCTCATCATTAACATATTAGTGATGAATTGAGTTGAATATAGGCCAGGAAAAAGGAAGGGAAATGAATGGTATCTTTTCTGCAAGATGCATGTCCACAATCGCTTTGATCATTAATATAATTAACCCTGACTAATTGGTAGTTCTAAAATATCACCAACAAAGGAGGAAGAGAAGGAGGAAGAGGAGGAGAAAGAGAAAGAGGAGGAGGAAGAAGAAGGAGGAGAAGGAGAAGGAAAAGAAAGTGAAGACAAAGAAAGAGAAGGGAGAGAGGTAGAGAAGGAGGAGGGGAAGAAAACAAGGGGAGGAAGAAGAAAACAGCCATGGTTTTGTAGAACTCATATCCCACCTATCATTATAAGTTGTTCATTAGAAACGTAAGATAACTGTACAGAAGAGAGGTTTGAGAAAAGCAAAACTGAAACCATTTTGTCTTCATTTTCCTCCTTAAAATGCTTCTCTTTCATTTTACCTTTATTGGGTAAATGGGTCTTGAAAATCATCATTTTTAGCACTGCAAACTAAACAAGCTCTTGGCATTTCTCATACAAAAGAGGTGCCATAATTTCATGCCTTTGCAAACACACACTGTGAGCAATCAAGGGAAAAAGAAAATTAAAAACTAATTCTGCTGTTTATTCTCCTCATTTATTGTATCAGTCATCTCAGTCTTACACTGAATAACAATCAACAGGATTTGATAGACACACCTAGGGGAGGCTAGACATCTTCTCTCAAAATCTCCAGAAAGCTGGAAAGGAAAGTCAAATAACAATGCTTTGGGGAGGCGTCTCTAATTATGCAAATAAAAGTATCAGCATCAACATTTCCAGGCAGTGTAAAAGTTCTGAAATCAGAAGTTACAATGGGATATCAATAATGTAAAACCTGGAGTTTCTCTATCACAGACTCAAATATTTGACAGCCCAAAACCATAACAACAACAACAAAAAAACTCCAGAAAAATACAGACTCAGAAGAATTGCGACCAATGACTAACCTTTATCTGTACCTGCACCCTGATTCTTCCTCCTTGAATTTTGGTAGTTTGGAGTTCACCTTGAGGCCCATGATGATCCCTTTAGTATAAATTCCATTTATACCTCAGCAGCATCATGAAATGATTCATAATGCATAAAACCAAATTATCCATCAGAGAAAAGTGTGTCATTTCTGCAACTCTCCTCAAGAATTTGGGTGGGAGCTGTACAGGATGGGAGTCATTTACTTTATCCTTAAACATCAACATTACAAGTAATAGGGGAGCCTAACTTTACTTAAAACACCAAGAAAATGTGCAACACTACAAACGAATGCTACTGAATCTCAATACGGATCTCAATCACAGAAACGTTACCACTAATATTTGTATCTGTCAGTAATAATAATTAATAAATGTTTCACTGCTCTCTTTATTCCTAAATAAATTTCAGTCAAGCAACCAATCAGTAAGTATTTATTGAGGATTGGTTGTAAGTCGGTTTCCCTGGAAACAAACTCTGTGTTGGATATTTGCCTGCAGGAGTTTATTGAAGATCAGTACCTGCAGGGGAGTAAAGGACACAGGATTGGACAGACTTAGAAGCTAAATTGTCATGAAGTCACAGCCAAGGCCTTAGCTAATCATCATAGGTTCTACAGGTAGCTCTGAAACTGGATGGACCTTCACCCTTAAGAGATACCTTCAGGCGGAAGCAAGGGAACTGGCCCTTTTGTACCTCCCCTGCCCCAGATTGACCAGTTATTGAATCAGGCTCTCTTTATGGAAGGAATTTCTAAAAAAGTGACTCATTTGAGTGGTGTTGATGGTCTGGGTGACATAGCACAGCATGTACTAAAAAACATATTTTGTATCTGGCCCATGAACCCTCTGGCATTAGCAAATTATAGAGAACACATAATTTGCATCTAGCCAACCCCTACTTTACTTTGTGTCCTAGCCCAAATATTTATGAGGTCTGTGCAGATTTTCCAGAGCAGAGATGATTGTTCCCTCCTCTTTGTTCTCTCATCCACACGCTCATAGATTTGTGGTACTTCTTATCAAATTGAATCATATGTCATTAATTCCCAGTCTGTGTTCCACACCCAGCTATGTGTTCCTTGAGGGTGGGTTGCAATTTACATGTCATTCTCCTAACTAAAATCTCCCAACCCGCCCCCCCATCTAAGTAACCATAGTCCATTTGTCATTCACAATAACATCAAGCTTTCAGTATTCATCCTGACTCATAATTTTTAGGTTTATTTGTTTACTTGCTTATTGTCAAACAATTGGTGAAGCCATCATTTTATGATCACATGGAAATAAAAGTAATCATTTAGATAGCTGATGGGTTTACATTTGTATTGAACCTAATTAGTGACACACAATAAAATGAATTCTGGTTATGCATTGCAATTATGTTGGAATTTAACAAGCCTTTCATTTTTCACACTAAGAATCCAGTTTCTGGACAACACTGTTACATACCTCATTTATTTCAAAACCTCGATTTGAGGTACTTACTTCATGGCAGTTTGTTTTTAAAGCTTTGTTGTTTTTTAGAGGAGTTTTATGTCCAAGGCAAAATTGAAGGTACAGAGTGGAAAGTGGAGGGTACAAAACAGAAACACCAAAAGAGACTTGACCCTAATGTCTATGTCCAGGCTGGACCCATCCCACATTGGTCCACTTGCCCCAAAACATCTTCCCCAGACTGCTGGACATGTGTAAAATGACAGTTCTTCAAGGAAATTACCCCCAATCACTCTAATACAGGATAAACAATGGTTACAATACATTGATTCTGGAGTCACACAACCTGGGTTCGAACCTCTGTTCTACTCTTGCAAACTATGTGACATAAACAAGAAATTTTATATCACTTTATCGTCACTTGCTCACCTGTAAAACAATGTTAATCATGAGATTTAGGATATCATAGGATATCTGTGGGGCTAAGTGATTTAATTTATAAAAACTGCTTACAGCCATGCATGGTACATATGGAATGTTGTTAAAGATACTAGTGTGAATTGGTGTTATTGGATCGCTCTTCACTTACCATCTCTATAATAACAAGTTAACTGAGGCAATGAGAATTCTAACAGAAGGAAAAATGAGAATAAAGAAAACCTGGAGTGATGTAAAGTGAAGGGGTGTTTATTCAGAAGTGAAAAAAGGCCTAAGGTGCCAGAAAGAAAAGGCACGAGAAGAAGAGAGATACAGAGTGGGATGCAGAATAGTGTCAAGAAACATTTAACCTGATAATTAAAATCTTAGAAAAGAAGCAGCCATTTCTTTCCTCTTCTACATCCTTCTTTCACACAAAATGGCCAGCGGTTCTTAGAACTCAGAGCTCAATGTAGTGCTAAGGTCTTCAAAAACCTCTAAGTAATCTGAGAACCAACTGCTTCTAACATTGTTTCTATTGTAAACCAAGTTCCAAATTCTAACCAGGACTCTGCAATTGAACGTCTCAATGCAGTCTTTTACCAAGTCTCTTGTGACTACAAGTAGAAACCTGAAAGAACAGCCGAAGGAATAGAAATACAATGAAATACAGTGCTGATGACAATGGCCGATACAAGGACCCCAAATGGAAATATAGAAACCATCCGTTTAACATGCTTCATGAGTTGTAAGCTACTGGGACCTTTAAAAGGTGTGTCTGGAATCACACTGATTATTGGGTGCTCAGAAAAGGAAGCAGGCTCCAGCTAACCTGAGCACTAGTAGTCCAACAGAAGGAAAGAAGACCATTAAATAGCCCTCTTCAGGGCTCCCCAGGGAGCATCACAGGTTAAAAAAAAAGAGGAAGGAGACTGGACAGATCTATTTCCCTAAATGCTCTGAACCACTGTGGTTTCAGATTCTGAAATTTGGGGTCAGTGCTTGATTTTTCAATAAAGAGAGCCACTTCAAAAAAGGTCATTTTAAGGCAAGGTGAGAGAAATGCTTTTTCCAAAAATTATATAATTCAAGAGAAGTCCTTTTTCCTGGAATTATGTAACTCAAGCTTTCTAAAGACCTCCAGTTTCTTATGTTAAGCAATTACTCTGTGCCATAATGAGGGCAAATCACTCACAGGTAATATCTTAATCTTTTTAAAAAATCCTATGATTGACTGATATTATTACTCCACTTTATAGATAAGGGAACTAACAATTACAGTGAATAAGATAGTAAGTCATTTCTAGAAGGTCACAGAACAAGTTTGTGGTAAAACTTCAAATTCCTCACTAGAATCTGAAAAGCAGTATGGTTTGCACTAATAAAGGGGTGCAAAGAATACTTTGCTCTCTATTTCCTAAAAAAAGAAGGGGAGAGTAATAATAACAATTTGGAATCTTACCAAAAAACTTTAAACTTGTTTTAAACATAATAGACTTTTGAAATTTTAGATGCACTGATGATTCCTAGAGGCAAATAATTGCCTCTGGCGTATATAATTGAGCAAATCATCTTTCCCAAGTAGATTGCATTACAAAGCCTTCTAATAGATCATAAAAGTTAGTAGACCCAGGAAAAAAAGTACCTTTTTCCTTTAAGAAAAATAGAACTACTTGAAAACAATTGATATGGTCTTGTTTCCTTTCCTTACACACATGATTTCATCCTCTTACACATTCCTATCTCCTCAAACAGAGCTGAGAATCTACTATAAACACACTGGATTAATTTAGTCCTGTCTTTTCTGTACCAATAATTTATTGTTTTATTCTGGCTCTCTGTATGTCTTGATGTACAACCCTTAAGAGAAAAATGTGAATATCTGTTCCAAAGCTTAGCCAAACTTTATCATAATTCTGCTTCCACAACTTGGTCCTTTGACCCCTTTTTAATCTGTGTCCCAAATTTCCAGTTAGAGAAAGAATCAAGAGGACGATGTTGGTGACAAGTAGGTAAGTGTTTGGCCTTGATAATTTCATATAAAATCATTAACTCCAGGAACCAGATTAAAATTTTAAATGCCATCTTCTAGTATTATTTTTAAAGATTTTTCAAACCAGCATAAAAATAGGAATCGTGGAAGCAGACTGATGGAGACATATCAGACATGTAATTAAAGCTATAGGTGTGCAGAGTACTGTCAGCCCAGACGTGTATTGTCACTGAAAAGAAAAAAAAGAAAAGAGCTACAGACTTAAAAAAAAATCTTTTGCCAGTTAAATATACCAAAAACATTCCAAGACTTTGGAAATGTTGTACAATATGTGTCAAAGAGAAGTCTCTTTCTCTTTGCAGCTCTGCTCAATGTTTTATGTTCTCATCATTTCTGTTCCCTCCTCTTTTGGTGATATACACGTCATGTGTCTATGGACCTAAAGGGAAAATTCACAAAAACACGATGTCTGCATTGACTACCTTACAGTCTGTCCAGAGTGAAGACAGCATCTATTGAGTGTGATACAATTTCATTGCAGTGTATCATCTACAGACTTTTAAAAGGGAAAGACTAGGTGTTAAGTGCCTATTCTGCCTATTAGATAAATTATGTATACTGCTTACTTTTTCCTAAATTCTAATGCTCCAGTTAGATCAAAGATTCGTAACTTAAAAATAATAACTCTTTTTTTTTTTTTAATGCCATGGTTTCATTTTAAGTCATGGAATAGCCATTCATTGATCTTGGATGAAATTCCCATTTGAGAACATTGGAAGTTAATTTCCACAACATTATGTGCTATACAAAAATATCCCATTAATTGAGATCTTATATGTCTAGCATTTTTATGGAAGGCAATGACGATAGCAAATATTTGACTAAACTAAATGAATAAACAAGACTCTTTCCTTGGAAGTGGCAAATATCCAACAGAAGCTAGCTTAAACAATAATGATATGAGCAGTAACAAATAACATATTGAGAGCTTACTGTGTTCCAGGCATTTAGTTCAGTATTTTACATACACTAGCTCTTAATTCTCAGAACAATCTGTGAGGTTAGTACTATTTTTATCCTTTTTTTTGACAGATGAGGAAATAAAGCTCAGGGAACTCAAGGCACTTGTCCATACCCACAGAGGTAGTAAGCGATGGCTGGAAATTGGAGCTGAGACAGTGTGACACTGAAGCCTATGCTTTTAGTTATCTATGCCACTGGGAAAGAAAGGAAATTTATCAGAAGAAAACTAGAGGGGGTGACAAATCAAAGGAAGAACATAACGACACCCCACAAGGCAGGAAAGAGAACAGGAAATAAACCCAAGAATTCTCTGACACCATAATTTTCTTGCATCTTCTCCTCTTCACACTAGTGGTCACCATGTGGCAGGGAGAGTGGGCTCCCAAACTCCTACCTTCTCTAGTAGAGTGGAAGGGATATAGCCCCACCATGCCCAATACCTAAGACTGGAACATTCTGAAGAAGGACTCTGATGAGATCCTTCCCTTCCACCTGACACTGTGCTGCGGAAATGCTACAAATGGCCCACTTACAAGTTTGAAAGGGGTGGGAATGGATTTTGAACCATTATGGGACCACATGGGGGGATTTGGGGAGGAGTAGGTCCTCAAAGAAGAAAGGTACTGTTAACAGAAAAATTAAAGGCAGTTGCATTAGGTTGGAAATAACAGTACATATCAACTTTGCTTGGAAAAATTCTGAATTCCAGCCTTGGCTCAAGTATGGATGAGTCAGAGACATCTGTGACTGTATTTGCATGCTCCTGTGTCTTTTAAACTGTCTAAAAATGATAACTATTCCTGTCCAATCTACTTCACAATCCTTTCAAACAAGGTAATATTTTCAAAAAATTAAAAATCATCCATGGGATTTATGACCATTCCAACTAGAGAAGGCTTTGTACTATTTATGGGGATAAAAATGTTTATGAACTAAATAAATTGTGAGCAAGATTTTGGCTTGCTCAAGAGAAAAAAACTCTTTTCAAGTACTTTGATAGTACTGCGTAAAATACCAAACTTTAAGTGTGAAATGTATACTAAATGTAAATTTTTCTAATTTATTTATTAAAGCAGATGTGAAAAGTCTTTAGCTGACAGGAAACTCTATGAACAGTTTTCATGCTTCTATAACGATACAATTATACCAAAATCTTCTATAATATACCTTTCACTAATTAAATTTGTATTTTTGCAACTCATTCTTTAATTCATCTATTCATGTACTTATTTGTTCATCCAAGGTGTATTGAACTCCTACCACAATGAGTCCAAGTTAAGAGGCCTGACTCTATCAATAAAATTAAGCAGCCACTAGGCTATAATGACTTCACTTAACAAATCCTACTGACAGCAATGGCCTCAAATATGCCCACTTTACTGATTCTAACAAAGTCCTGCTCTGCTATAAAATATGATTTTTCCCCCCCAGGACAATGAGAATTTTACAATGAAATTTGAATGTTCTAGAATCACAAGTAACCCCTTCTGAATTTTGTTTCATGTGTTTCCTTACCACTATTCAGAATTTAGTAGCTCCCTATTGTTACATCAAACCCAGTACTACTGGGTGATCTAGCTCACATTCATCCACTGGAAGAGTTAAAACACATCTCAACAGATAAGAGAAGGAACACCTCCCACGTACCTGAGAAAGAGTTTCAAGAGATATTTGGACAACAAAAATTCCTACCAGGATTTTGGAAACCCCTTTTACCATCTTATTCCTCCAAGCCCCTAATTTAGTTAACACAGTCTTAAGAATGAAGTGGCTTCACAACATCTATCTAAAGAGTTAAGTAAGGAAAAAGTATTCCTTACTTACCCCAGTTAATACTAACCAACCTAAGAATGGAAATAAGAGCAAATGTCTTTCCTATTTGTCTAATGCACTATTATTAAGCTCCCGAGATTATGTTTGCTCAAGCATTTTCCTTCAGATTAATAAATCTCTTCTTGTATATAAATGTCCCCCAAAAGATAGTTCTTCTCATTCCTCAGCAGTTCTAAGAAAGATTCCATATCCACCACCAATCCTTGAATGTATGTCACCATATAAATAAACAACTCCAATGAGCCACTTTATAGGTCACTAAGCAGATCATGAATATCTTAAAAGAATGGATATAAATATTGAGGCCAACTCGGTCCATCTTTCCAGAGAAGCAAAATAGGACTAAAAAGAAATTTCTTATCAGAAATCTCATCATCGGTTTCTGGCACACTGATAGGAATCAGAGTAGCCAGTGCATCTTTCCATCTTTTAGAGTTATTTTATTCAATGACTAGAAAGAAATGACAAGAATACTTTGGAAGCCTAAATGATTCTGAAATTAAAAGACACCTCCAAAATGGATTTGGACATGAAAGCTCTTGGCCCCATTTGGCAGAATAGAAGCCACGAGCCCAGATATGGCTATCGCTAAGGCAAATCTCTTGGAAAGACCCAATCCATGTTCCCAGAATATTTCAATTTAGAATATAATTTACACAGAAGTCCTCCAAATCTGACACATTCACAAGCTCTCACTGAGTGAAGTCATATTCATATTCAGCACTGGATGAGCTGAAAGTGGTGCAGTTTGCTGAAATTTCTATTTTGAACCCAACATCTTTTGTTAGAGTTGTTAGTCTGTGATGCTGTGTTCTCAGTTCCCTGCCAAAAGGCAACCCCCTTTTTCTGAAAGCAGTTAACAGATGTTTCCTTCATAATAGAACCAGACCACCCATCAGTCTGTTTTAAGGGGGTGTCCCGTTGAGACCTGAACTTTCCCATCAGTTTTATATGCTGGTGAAGAACTCTCCACAACATGGGAGAAATTGGAATGGTAAAAAGGAGCTGCGGGAGAAGGGAGAGATCATACTGTCTTCTGCTTTCTCTTGAAGACTGCTATGCTTGCTCCTGAAACCCCAAATAGCAGCAGAAATCTAAAAAGAAAATGGGAATAGGAGAGATTTGCCTTAAAAGTGTTTCAAAAGAGTGATAAGCAGAGACAAAAACTCATTATTCAGAATAGAATTTCCAAACGTCTGAGTACTATGTCCCTTTCTAAGAGTTTCCTGATATGCTCTTTCCCGGCCTGCCAACTTAGCATCCACAGTCTGAAGTCCGACTTCTCTTTGAGTTCCAGGCCCATGAGATGCAAAGCTAGCCCTGCTTCCAGCAAAACTGACAAGGAGTGAAGTGTCCCCAAGATTTTAGGTCTCAATTGAAGTGGCTCCTCCTCAGAGAAGGCTTCCTCTATACCCAGACTTGATCAGGTCTCCCCATTGCAGATTTTACCGGAATCCTGAACTTTTCTTCATAGCACTCATTCCAATTGCAAAAATGTAATTAAATGATTATTTGTGATATTATTTGATTACTGTAGATTACTTGGGGGAAATGAATAAACAGATGTCACGAAAACATGGGAAGATGCCTGGGTTAAAACCATGAAGAAGAAGTAATTATTTAGGATGCTTTACTCCAAAATACCTAATGAGAAAGAAAAAGGAAAAGAAGAAAGGAATAAAGAATCAGGGGGAGAGAGAAGGAGGGAGAGATGGAGAGAGAAAATGATTCACCTGAGGGACTAGTCCAGGATAATACCTTCGTTTAAGATAACGCTCCGTCTGGAGTTCAGACATTGTGATCCAGTTTGCCTCTCTCTTTTCTGAGCTCTGTTTCCACAGGCTGGCTCCTTTTAGTGGCCTTACTTCATGGCTATGTGCTTAGTGGAGAATAGGAGGAAATCTGCTTCCCTAACAGAGCAAACTAAAGTCATAGAATTGAGTCCTTTTGGCCATGTCTTGACTTGGCCCATGAGCCAATCCCTGAGCGAATCATTGTGGAAGGGATTTGTAGACATGCTAATTTGCTTAAACCAATGAAAACTCATTCTCAGAGCCAAGCATACATTCTTACGTCCCAAATCTCATTATTGGAAAATTCAGAGTACTATTCAAAAGGCAAAAAGTAAGAATGGATGCTATGTGGACAAGAAACAAATGTCCACATCAATGACCAATTAGATTTTGCATTGGAAGCCACAAAGAGGTTTTGAGTGAAGAAACAGCTAATCCAGATTTAGGTTTGTGACTGGCATTAATGTGGAACAGTTAGGTGTAAAGGGAACTTTTAAAGCAAAACAATAGGATTTGATGATAAGAGAGAGTGTAAAAAAAGATGGCTTTGAATTTTCTAGCTTCCATGAATATATAGATGTTTCTGCCATGGATTAAGGTAAAATACGCAGAAGAAGGAGCAAAATTTTAGGACTCCTAAAATCTATTACATTTTACATTCTGTTGGAAACCACTTTTATTTAAACAGAATTTGGGGAAATATTTGAGGAATTTGTTAATCACTACTGAGGTGGGCTTAGTGGGCTACCAATTCCCAAGAGCATGTTAAATAGAATATTGAATTACAATAAATTAAAAACACAATGTCTAACCCCATTTCCCTATATTTTAGAGAAGACACTGAAACAGGATATCACGTGCCTTGAGCAGGCTTTTACTAGTGTAAAACCTGAAACTCAACTAGAAGCACTCAACTAATTGGCTTTAGACTAAATGTTTGTAATCCGCCAAATTCATATGTTGAAATCTAAGCCCCAAAGTGATGGTATTTGGAGGTGAAGTCTTTGGGAGGTGATTAGATCACAGGGGCAAAGCCCTCATGAATGAAATTAGTGCCCTTATAAAAGAGACCCCAAAGAGCTCCCTTGCCTTCTGCCATGTGAGGACACAGTGAGAAAATAATTGTCTATGAACCAGAAGTGGGCCCTCAGCAGACACCAAATCTGCCATGCCTTGACCTTGGACTTCCCAGTCTCTAGAACTATGAGAAATAAAGGTTTGTTGTTTAAATCACCCAGTTTATGTTATTTTTTAAACTGCAGCCCTAACAGACAAAGACAAAATTCCAGCATTACTTGTGCTAAATACAAGAAGCACACCAGCTATTTCACCTGAAGTCACACCAGCTAAAGAGTATGTCAATTAGCTTTCCAGTATTAAAAAGAAAAAAAACCAAAAGTTACTGGTTTAAATGGCAATCAAATGTTTAGCACACAATCCTGTTGATATTTGGGATAGGCCTAGCTGATTTGGGCCTAGAGAGTTGACCTCAGCCAGGACAGCTGCCAGGCTAAATGGGGTCCTTAGTGTGGACCTTAATGTGGTCTATCAATGCCCAGTAGGTTAGCCCAAGTTTATACCTGGAGTGGCAACATTGTTTATACACAGAGTGGCAGAGCAGGAAGAAAGCAATACCCAACGTGCAAGTGCTTTTCAAGTCTCCACTAACATTACATATACAAACATCCATTGGCTAAATCAAGCCACACGGTCAATGCCAGAGTTAGTGTGAGAGCATTCCTGAGAGGCATAGAAAGAGGAATGCATGAACAAATTGGGCTGTTCTGACAATCAATCCACCACAGTGACCAACAATTTGTCCCAAACCAAGTATTAACCACAGGACCACTTCTTACTTTTAACTTGAAAAAAACATTATTTCTGATTAAAGCTTGTAAGGTCAGGCCACTCAAGATGGCTGTTCTCTTGCTCTCTGTACATCCCCTGCCTGAGCTGTGCCTGCTTCACCCATACCCTACTCACAAGACTGACCTTCATACTTGCCCCAGGCTCAAGTAGTGATTGTTATTATCAAAGGGGAGGTGAAGGGTATGCTCTACTGTTTTCCCTGATAAGTAGTGAGCCCACCTGATGTCAATTCCACTGTAACTGGTAATCTCCCCTTCCCCCGACCCCGGGAGCAAAGACTGCCACCATGTCCTACCTGCCATGTGCCACACACGGTGGGGTGTCGCTCCAGGACCTTGCTTCAGACTTGTAAGCTCCCCCATCCATTAAACTACTGATGTTTCTGTTGCTGACTCTAGGCTCTTTCTTCAGTCTTGAAGCTGGGCAAGCACAGGCCTTGTAGGTCTATGGTGTACAGCCCAACGAAGCTTCATAAATTCTTAGAGCTGACAATAATTAGAATAGTATTTCCTAGTTTTTTCAACAGGCAATTACTTCAAGATTCTTGTTCTGGAAAATTGGGACTGATGAGCTTTCGCTTTACTATCTCACTTAACATCACTGCATTAGCCCTCTCTGACACAATCACAACTATACCTTGCTAGTAAAATTCACAAGGCTTTTTTTAAACTAAAAACTGTAATATATAAATTCTAATGAGTACTAATGTATTGATAATTTAATTATGATTTTAATATTATCAGTGCTCTTCTCATTATTAATCTGCTCTTCTCATTATTAAACTATTAAACTAGTTTCAATCAATTCCCAAGAATGAATCTCATCTAAAGGCTCATGTTGACCTTGTTGAATTTGCAAATCAGGTATACTTAAGTTCCTGACAATAACATAGTCTGCTAAAAACTCTGTAATTTGAGTAAATGAATATCTATCTTAATGAAGCTGAGAAAGTACTGAATCAGGATATCTAAAAATCCAACTTCTTTTTTTTAGCCATGAGGGAGTAACAAGGACTGGATTTACCTTCTCACTTGATATAACTAAAATTATATATATAAATACATGAAAATAATTTTCAGACTTTAAACAACAAGCAGTTCAGGATGGTGATCCCTTACAAAAAGGAAACCATACTAAGTGACCCTATTATTTTCTGCTTTCTGACTGGAGAACAAGGAAGAGAAGAAGAAGATGGGAGATTCAAAGATCAGCTGAGTTCCTCTCACATCTTCATCTGAGCATAGACTGTAGTGTGTACCTTGGGCCAGGTAAAGAACCACCTAAAAGGAGCAGGTAGAATAACCCCTGGGGCTTATACAGGGCTTGGAGTAGTCTGTGTTCTCATCAGCTGGATGGGAAAAACTTTGTACTACACAGGGGAGAATACTCATAAGGGTAATGCTTCAGAAAAAAATCCCTAGATAAAAGGTTGCTTTGGTCCTATTTAAAATGGCTTAAGAGCAAGCCATAAAAGAATCAAAGTGTTTCCAAGTAACCTAACTGCATCCCAGAATAAAAATCAAGAGTATTTACAAAAATGCAAAAATATCTAGCACCCAAAAAGGTAAAATTTACAATGTCAATTCCAATAAAAAATAATTAGGCAGGTAAAGAAGCAGGAAAATACAACCCACAATGAAGTGAGAAATTATGAAAATATATACAAAAATGACACAGATGATAAAATTAGTAAAGACATGAAAGCAGTTGTTATAACTATAATCCATATAGCTATCATTCATATGTTAAAGAAGATAAAAGAAAGTATGAGCCCAGTGAGGTTTTTCATAGAAATTTATTTTTAAATTTCTATGGGTAAGCAAAAGACCTACAGTAGCCAAAATGACTTCAGGAAAAAAAACAAACAAACAAAAAGCTGTGTTGAAGGATTATACTATCTGACTTCAAGATTTTTTATAAAGCTACAGTGATAAGACAGTATGGTATTAGTATAAAGCTGACAAATAGATCAAAGGAACAGAGTTGAAATATACCTACGTATATATTGTCATTTGATCTTTGACAAGTTGCCAAGGCAATTAAATGGGGAAAAGAAAATATTATCAACAAACTGTGATGAAAAAAATGTATAAAAATATATAAAATAAAATAAACCTTAACCCTTACCTCACACCACATACAAAAATTAACTAGAAATGAATCATAGTCTTAAATATGAGAAAAAATTATATGAGAAAAGGAAAAGCGGCCTTCATTTTGCAAAATTCCCTTAAACAGGGCACAAAAAGCCAAAACTATAAAAGAAAAAATCAGTAAATTAGAGTTCATCAAAATTTTAAAACTTTTGCTTTTCAAAAGATACTGTTATAAAAATGAATAAGCAACCTAAAGTTTATGGGAAATATTTTCAAACATATACCAACAAAGGATTTATATTTAGAATATATAGTATAATAAACTCCTACCATTCATTAATAAGAAGACTTGAAAAAACCCTTCACTAAAAAGGAAATATGGTTGGCAAATAAGCACATAAAATTCATTAGAGAAATATAAATTAAAACAACAGTAAAATACTAGGACACATACACAAGAAAGGCAAAAATTAAAAAGACTAATCATATAAAATGTTGGCAAGGTTGTGGAACATACAGAACTCTCACACACTGTTGATGGGAATATAAAATGGTTAAATCACTTTGGAAAATAGTTTGGCAGTTTTTTAGAAAGTTTAGTACACCTACCATATGATCTAGCATTTACCATATTTCTAGGTATTTACCCCAAATGAATAAAAGCTTGTACATACATTTTTTACTGGTAATACACAAAAAGTGGAAACAGTCCAATGTCCATCAACAGGTGAATGGATACACAAAGGGTGATATATCCATTCAATGAAATATTGTTCTGTAATAAAAGAACAGACTGTGGATATGTACATCAACATGGATGAATCTCAAATAATTATGCTGAATAAAAGAAAGTAGACCAAAAAGAAGAAATACATAATGTATGATTCCACCTACATAAAATTCTAGAAAATGCAAACTAATCTATTGTATCAGAAAGGAAATAAGTCATTACCTGTGGATAGTGGTGTTGGAGAGAAAGAGATGGATTACATAGAGGCACAAGGAACTTTTGTGTTTGATGAATGTGTCATTATCTTGGTTGTAGTAATGATTTCACAGTTTATATATATGTCAAAATTCATGACATTTAAATTTATATAGCTTATTATACATCAATTATAATTCAAGAAAACTGTAGGGGAAATAAAGAAATCTAAAACTCTAAGAAACAGCTCTAATTTTGAAGCCAGTATTTTATTTGAGCTTGTATGCTACCTACAGTTTCTGAATTTCATTTTTCTCATCTATAGAGTGGAAGTGTTAGTTGTATTAAATGACTTCTAATGTCCTTTCAGGTTTAAAGGACTTGTGTTCTACCTTGTGTAACTATTATCTCAGGTATAGTAGATTATATATTTCCTTCTTCTCCCTATGACCCATCCCCAAATGGCACTACAAGAAGATTATATTTACTGCTGCACGGAAGTTTGGCCTGGGCATGTGATTTACTTTAGTCAATGAAATGTGATTGGAAGTAAAATGATCAGAAGTTTTGAGAGTATCGTTCTGCCTTATCTATTCCCCACCTCTATGAGAAGAGCAGGTCCAAGATAGAAGCTGCCCTTTCAGCCTGGGTTCCATAATGAAAATGTGGAGCAAAGCTACAGATGTGTGATGGACATTAGTGTAAGCCAGAAAGGAATATATGGTTTTATAAACCTCTAAAATTTGAGGGGCCTTTTGCTACTACAGCATAACTTAGCTAAAGTTGACTGATAAAGAAATTGGTATTTAGAAATGAGATAATGCCATAATTTATATATAAATCTACAAATATGTTGTATGGACATCAGAACTAGTCAGGGAAATTGCTATTGTAAGCTAAAAATGGTGATACAAGTTGTGCACATTTGGAAATATTTGGTAAAACTGTCACTTGAGATAATTTTGAAGTAAATATTTTACCTAGTAGTAAACTTTTAACATTAAGAAAAGAACTTGAAAAACAGAATGTTAGTAAAAATGAATTACAGTTGACCCTTGAACAACATGGGGGTTAATCGTGTATAATTTATAGTTGGCCCTCCATATCTGTAGTTCCTCCACATTCACTGTTTCATTTCAACCAACCATGGACTGTATAGTACTGTAGTATTTATTGTTGAAAAACATCTTCATAAAAGTGGACCCACATTGTTCAAGGGTCAACTGTAGTTGCTTGTGCCATCTCTTCCATTTGACTGCAAACTCCATGAGGGCAGGTGGTACAAATTATTTATTTGAGAGGAAAGTGATGAGCTCAGGAAAAAAAAAAAAGAAAGCTGGTTTTCACACAGCACTTAAAGAGAATGTAGAAAGTCCAGAAAGTCCAGGATTTGTAGAGTTGAGACAATGGAACTGATCCTATTTCCAAGTAGTAAATGATAAAATGAAGACCTGGAGCAATAAAGGGTGATTAAGATTCAGCCTCTAAACCAGTACCAAATCAACCGTGTGGCTGTAAATCAATTTTATCAGTGATTGTTAAATTGTCATCAGTACAATTCTCATAATTAATGTTTTACCTTCAAAAGAAAAACCTCTGAGTGACCTCTGTTCACTGAGGTCACAGCCATATGCACTGTGCTTAACCCACTGTTAGGTGTGTGATACAAATTAAGTGGAGAATTGCTGACTGGCTGACTCCCTTCATGAGATAGTATGACCCATGAGCATATGTTCTCACATGAAAGACCCCTTCTACAGTATTCTCCTGGCTTCTGGCACTTTTGCAGCCTTTCTTATGTCAAGCGTTTCTACTAATAGTACAATCACCATGATGTAAAGTGTGTTCCTTAGAACAGATTTTGTGAAATGTTGATGTCTTAAGCAAAAATAGATTCTGTGTTCAAATTAGCTTAGAAAGCACTTAAACAAGGTTATACACTTTTATTGAGTTCAGGACTTCTCAGACTTTAAAATGCCAATGTAGATGGTAAATCTCCAAGGGGGGACATGATATACATTTGCCAAACTTATCTGAACACAGAACGTTTGTTTTTCCCTAGAGCATCTCACAGATTTTATATTCTATGGAAAACATATACAATTTAATATTCTATGGAAAACTATTCCAACACTGTTGGAAACACTAGACATCTATTAATGTCTTTGCTCTAGGCCAATTTTACTTCTTTTTCCCTGTGCAAGTGTGCTTCCTCTTGGGGAAAGAAGTGGTTAGAGACAATGAAAACAAACCTTAAAGTTTTGCTTCCATTTGTTTTCTATGCATATTTATATGCCATAAGGGCTCAGATAATCAATGCATCCTTTGTTCCCCCATTGTGCCACATTAATAGCTCAATTACAGCCTTCTCTCCAGCTGAGAAACTGCCCCGTGTTGTCCTCAACACAGCAATGTGTGACCCCAGTTCAATGGGAAGGAAGCCAATCATGTCTAGTTGCTGACCTGGTGCCTGGCACACCCCCTGAAAGCTATAAATGAGCAGAGAGCCCTAAAAAAGCCCTGAAAAAAATGTAGAAACAGTGGTCATCTTTCTTCCTTTCTCTTCCTTTTCTGTGTTTTCCCCTCCTTTTTTGTTCCTGTCACTTATCCAGTACCTGCAAGCTATATTATTGTCTATTGTTCCATCAGTCATTATTCCCCTTAGCTCCCTGTTAGCTGATCTTCTCAGTCTCCTCCAAATATGCTCCCTTCTGTCAAGTCTTCCTGAATCTGATCTTGTTCTTTCCTCCCAAATGTCCCTTATCTCTGCATATGTAAGCCTGCTTCTTCAAGGTCCAATTCAAATGCTATCTCCTCTGTGTTTCTCTAACTTTATCAAGCTCTCTGTCCTGTGAATACCCATAGCACTTTATGTATACTCTAGTTTTTTGACACAAAGCACTTTCTTTCATATAGTACAGTTATTTAAGTCCATGTGTATCTCTTCTGACTGTAAATTCCATGAAAGTTTGTGATACAACTTGCTCTTTGGCTCCTCCTATTCACACACTTTCCTCACCTAGAATATGTTCCAGAAGACACTAATGTATAAGAGACTCCTGATAAAAATATAACCCATTCATTGACATTGACTATATCTTGGTTAAGCAAGCACTAGTACATAGACTCAGTACCTCGTTAACTTCCTCAGAAAGAATCTGTTTGCAACAAATATATGAGTAATCAATATAGATTTTTTGAAGGTCTTATAGAAAAGAAGATTTATGTGACACACTTCAATGCACTTTATAAGCCCCTGTTCTACACATCATTTATATTAAGGTCCTGTAGACATGCTGCCCCTAAGAGCTCTTCATTATTCCCACTCTCAGAGCCAGGCACAGTGGTCCTTGTCTTTTCCATTTCATGACCATCCTCCCAAGCCTTGAATGCTCTTGCTCCCTTTTTATACAGAGCAAGTTATCTCTATTTCTTCTAAGTCTTAAAAAAACTTAAAAGAGTTGTGTAGAATTACTGTCTTCAATTCCTCTTCTTCCATCCTCTCTTAAACACACTACAATTATACTTCTGCATCTCTATTCAACTGGAAACTACTTTCATCAGGGACTCAAATGATTCTCAAATAGCTAAATCTTTGGGTCAATTTTGAGAGAAGTATTCGACTGTTAATCAGTCCTTCCTCCTTAATACACTCATTATTACAGCTTCCCAAATACTATATTTTTATAGTATTCCTACTACTCAACTCATTGTTTCTGGTCAGTCTCATTTGGTGATTTTACTTCTTCTCCCTGGCTTCTAATGCTATGACCGCAAGAATCAGTCATTGGATTTTTTCTCTTCACTTTCTACATTTGTTCCATTAGTGACCTTGTCCAGGCCCACAGCCTAGATGTCATTTGTATGCTAACTACTCTTAAATTTATATTCTTGCCCAAATTTTTCTCCAAAATCTAGATTTCTATATTCAACTTTCTAATCAACATCTTCACTTGATTGGTTAATACATTTCTGCAAACTAACAAGTTTTTTTTTAACAGTATATAGGTACTATTGGGTTTGGCCAAAAAGTTTGTTTGGGTTTTTCCATAACATAACCTGAAAGAACTTTTCCCCAACCCAATATTAATTTGCAATTTAAAGAAGAAATTATGAGGGGAAGTTTGGTTAGCCTTACTATTCACTGCTTATCATGTCTGGACTTTTAAAAATCATTGTTTTATTGAGTTATAATTTACATACAATAAAATGTACATTTATTGTGTTTATTCTATAATATTTGACTACTGTAAACATCAAAGCAACCCACTATCCAAATGAAGATACGGACTACTTCTACCAAAGTGGAAAGTTCCCACATGCCACTGTCTATCAGCTGTCCTCCATCTGTTCATAAGAGGCAATCATTGTCCTAATTTCTATCCATAGATTTGTTCTACCTGTTCATGAGCTTCATATCGATGGAATCATATGGTATATATTTTTCTGAGTCTTAGTATTTGCACTCAACATAATGGTTTTGAGATTCATTCTTTTTATTTCATGTATCAGTAGTTTGTTACTTTAGTTCACTGAGAATATTACATTGTACAAATATACCACAATTTATTTATGGTCTCACCTTTTGATGGAGGGCTATTTCCTGCTTGGGATTATTAATAAGGATGCTATGAACATTCTTATACAAGTGCTTTTGTAGAGAAATGTTTTTATTTCTTACAATAAAAACCAAAAAGCGAAATTTCAATTTACATTCCTCTGATGACAAATGATATGCTTTTCACATGTTTTTTTGTCATTCTAATGTTATCTGTTATAGAGAGCCCAAGTCTTGCCCGTCTTGATTGGGTTGCTTGTCCTTTGATATTTTATTTATGGAAATACTTTATATATTCTGTGTGAGTTCTTTGTCAAATATATAAGCTGAAAATATATTTTTCTAGGCTAATTTACCTATTTATTTCCTTAATGGTGTATTTTGATGAGCAAATAGTTATAATTTTGATGTTACCTAATTTATCATTTTTTTTCTTTTTTAGAGCTTTTTGTGAAGCCCTGAATACACTGAGAAATATACCATCATCATGAACTGGAAGACTGACTATTGTTAAGGTGTCAGTACACTATATATTCTATAAATTCAATGTAATCCCAGTTCAAAATACAGCAGGGGTTTTTAAGAAGAAATTGACATGCTAATTTAAAATTTTTATATTACCTATAAGTGTTAGATTAATATTGAAAAAAAAGAACTAGTTTAAATTACTATACTACTTTATTTTAAGACTTTCTATAAAATCACAGTAATCAAGCCAGTATGATATTTGTATGAGGGTAGAAAATAGATTGTGGGACATCACAGAGTCCATATTTAGACCCACATGAATATGGCCAACTGATTTCATTAGGATCCCAGTCAATTAAATGGAGAAAGAAAAGGATTTTGAACAAATAGTTCTAGAAAAACTAGATGTACATAATGAAGAAAAAAGAAACAAACAAACAACCTTGATCATATTCCATTCCCAAAAAATGATCTAGGATGAATAATAAAGCTAAACTTAAAATATGGAACAAAAATTTTTCTATAAGGAAACACAGGAGAAAATCTCAATGACCTCTGAACCCTTCACTCTACTTCTTAAAATTCTTCCTAGGCTATTGAATGAAGCAGATCTAGTTCATTCATCTGAGCTCATTTGTTAATGTAGAAAGAAAGAGAACACTTGGAGAATTCTGGATAATATTCTCCAAAACACTGGAGAATACTTGGATAAATTAAAACTTAGAAGGAATTGAATACATAAGGTTGGGAAGAAAATATTTTTGAGCAGAAGATACCATCTCATTATTGTGTAATGAAAAGACAGCCATCTTATTTGTAATTTGTATCTTGTTGTATGAATTGTTATCCTGTGGTGACTACTGTACTGTAGAGACCTGAAAGGACTAGTCTGCATCCTTATGGGTGATAGTTCCTGGTAAAAGAGGGCATTTCCTGGTGTCAATCATCTGGTAAGAGATGGGTCATTGGGTAGAAAATAGGAACCATGAGAAATGGTGAATTTTCCACTTCTCTTGGATTAGATGTAGACCAAGAATTTATCAAGAATGACAAGTACGTGCAGAATGGCCATCATTAAAAAGTTTACAAATAACAAATGCTGGACAGTTTTGGAGAAAAGGAAACCCTCCTACACTATTGGTGGGAATGTAAATTGGTGCAGCCGCTATGGAGAACAGCATGGAGGTTCCTCAAAAAACTAAAAATAAAGTTGCCATATGATCCAGCAATCCCATTTCTGGGCATATACCTGGACAAAACTATAACTCAAAAAGATGCATGCACCCCTATGTTCATAGCAGCAATATTGACAATAGCCAAAACATGGAAACAACCTAAATGTCCATCAACAGATAAATGGATAAAGAAGATGTGGTATATATACATTAATACAATGGAATATTACTCAGACATAAAAAAGAATGAAATAATGTCATCTGCAGCAACAAGGATGGACCTAGAGATTTTCATACTAAGCAAAGTAAGTCAGAAAGAGAAAGACAAATATCATATGATATGACTTATATGTGGTGTCCAAATATATGACACAAATGAGCTTACCTATGAAACAGAAACAGGAACAGACTCACAGACATAGAGAACTTGTGGTTGCCAAAGCAGGGGAGTGGGGGAGGCAGAGAGGGTTGGATTGGGAGTTTGGTATTAGTAGATGCAAACTATTATATATAGAATGGATAAACAACAGGTCCTATTGTGTATCACAGGAAACTATATTTAATATCCTGGAATAAACCATAATGGAAAAGGGAAAAAAAAAAGAATGCAAGAACCTGGCACATGGTCCTTCATTTAAATCTTTGCAGCCTTTGGAAGACATAACTAATGTAACATGCACTCTTTCCCACTGAGCTCAGTGATGGATTCAAAAATCTTATTCCATACAATGACTCAAACAACCTATTTACTAGACTCGGCATATAAGAAAACACTCCCAGTCTATATGATTAGTAGAGGTATCCTAAGTGGTGCTTTTTAAGATGATATTTGTTAGATGATGTCCAGTTGGGAAGAGGAAGAGAGACACATAGGGAAGATTTCGCTTCTTTCTAGGCTTCCATGTGAATCGTACAGAGATTTCAAGCTCAGGAAAACACGTTATAACATGCAGTGTCACATTTTCCTGATTTCTGACACTCTGTATTTATTGGCTTTTTGTTAACACCTAGATTTTCTTTTAATTTTGCATTTCAACTTTGCCTATGAAATATCCATTTCCCACCTCCCTTCTGCCTTCCTAAGAAAACCCTGATTTTGTTCCACAACCCAGTCTATTTCACACTGCCTTGTACTTCAGGGGAATTTCAGGGATTGAGTCCTGATTGGTCCAAGAAAATTATGCAGGGTCCCATTTTCATTACCAATGACTATTGCATGACATATATAGGCATGTGATGAACTGCTGGCCAATGAGTCATAAGTGGCAGTCTGGAAAGACTCTCTTGCTCTTTAAAAGGAGCATATAAGCAAGGTAGTCCTCTTCTTCCTCTGGGCATCATCATGCCTGGAAATGACTCCTGAAATTGGTGTAGTCATCTGGTGACTCTAAGTAGCACCAGCCTTAAGAAGATGGTGGAACAAAAAGATTGAAACTTGATTTCATCATTGAATCCCTCATCAGATGGTGTTGGGGATCTGCCTTCCTCTGGACTTCTTGATATAGTTCCATAAATGTAAGTCAATTTGAGTAGAAATTTTCCATCATTTGCTACTAAAGGCATCTTAATATGCTTTTTGTGGTTGTTATTTTAAAAGTTCCCACAAAAAGAATAAAATACCTAGGAATAAATCTACCTAAGGAGGTAAAAGACTTGTACTCAGAAAACTATAAGACACTGGTGAAGGAAATCAAAGATGACACAAACAGATGGAGAGATACAACATGTTCTTGGATTGGAAGAATCAGTATTGTGGAAATGACTACACTACACAAAGCAATCTACAGATTCAATGCAAACCCTATCAAATTACCAATGGCATTTTTCACAGAATTAGAACAGAAAATTTTACGATTTGTATGGAAACACAAAAGACCCCAAATAGCAAAGTAATCTTGAGAAAGAAAAATGGAGCTGGAGGACTCAGGCTCCCAACTTCAGACTATACTAAAAAGCTACAGTAATCAAGACAATATGGTACTGGCACAAAAACAGAAATATAGATCAATGGAACAGGATAGAAAGCCCACAGATAAACCCACACACACATAGTCAACTAATCTATGACAAAGGAGGCAAGAATATACAATGGAGAAAAGATAGTCTCTTCAATAAGTGGTGCTGGGAAAACTGGACAGCTACATGTAAAAGAATGAAATTAGAATACTCCCTAACACCATACACAAAAATAAACCCAAAATGGATTAAAGACCTAAGTGTAAGGCCAGACACTATAAAACTCTTAGAGGAAAACATAGGAAGAACACTCTTTGACATAAATCACAGCAAGATGTTTTTTGACCCACCTCCTAGAGTAATGAAAATAAAAACAAAAATAAACAAATGGAGCCTAATGAAACTTGAAAGGTTTTGCACAGCAAAGAAAACCATAAACAAGACAAAAAGACAACCCTCAAAATGGGAGAAAATATTTGCAAACGAAGCAACTGACAAAGGATTAATCTCCAAAATATACAAAGAGCTCATGCAGCTCAATGTCAAAAACACAACCCAATCAAAAAATGGGCGGAAGACCTAAATAGACATTTCTCCAAAGAAGACATGCAGACGGCCAACAAACACATGAAAAGATGCTCAACATCACTAATTATTAGAAAAATGCAAATCAAAACTATAATGAGGTATCACCTCACCAGTCAGAATGGCCATCATCAAAAAATTTACAAATAATAAATGCTAGAGAGGGTGTGAAGAAAAGGCAACCCTCTTGCACTGTTGGTGGGAATGTAAACTGATACAGCCACTATAGAGAACAGTATGGAGTTCCTTAAAAATCTAAACATAGAACTACCATATGACCCAGCAATCCCACTACTGGGCATATACCCAGAGAAAACCATAATTCAAAAAGACACATGAACCCCAATGTTCACTGCAGCACAATTTACAATAGCCAGAACATGGAAGCAACCTAAATGTCCATTGACAGATGAATGGATAAAGAAGATGTGGTACAATGGAATATTACTCAGCCATAAAAAGGAAATTAGGTCATTTGTAGAGACATGGATAGACCTAGAGACTGTCATACAGAGTGAAGTAAGTCAGAAAGAGAAAAACAAATATCATATATTAACGCATATATGTGGTATCTAAAAAATGGTGCAGATGAACCTATTTGCAAGGCAGGAATAGAGATGCAGACATAGAAAACAGACGTGTGGACATGGGGAGGGGAGTGGGGGATGAACTGGGAGACTGAGATTGAGGATGTCCACTGCTATGTGTAAAACAGATAGCTAGTGGGAACCTGCTGTATGGTGCAGGGAGCTCAGCTCGGTGCTCTGTGGTGACCTAGACGGATGGGATTGGGGAGGGTGGGAGGGAGGCCCAAGAGGGTGGGGATATATGTATACATATAGCTGATTCCCTTCATTGTACAACAGAAAGTAACACTCATTTTAAAGCAACTACCCCCCAATTAATAAAGAAGTAAAAAAAAAATTCCCAGCCATTCCCCCATTTTAACAGTTAGGCTATGGGTAACACAAGAAAAGGGTTTTGGTCCATGTTTAATCTGAGTTAAAAGTGGAATAGAACAATTCCATGCCCTGCTGTTCCCATATTCAATTTTCCCAGAAAGAGTGCCAACTTTGGAGGTTTTGAGTTTTATTTTAATTAAGGAAGACGTTATTTCTGCTCAGACCTTCAAATCACACTAACGAGATCATTCTCCGGCAGTCCAGCACTTCTGCAAGGAACCACTCTGCTCAGTGACACATAAGAGAGAGAAAAGAAGGCACCTTAGATGCCTGATGGCTCGGTGGGTACTTACCCTGAAAAGGAGAGTCGGCTTCTTTGAACAATGATGACCACATTCCAAGAACTCAATTCTGTATTTGCTTTTCTTTCTATTTTAGAAGTTCGTACATGTTTAGGAGGCAAGATGGTTTCGATTTTAAATTTTCTTTCTTGGTGCTAATCACTTAATGACATTTTCTCCTTCTAGGCTGAGGTTTTCCACATTTGGTCTCTGTCTTCTTTTTGACTTAATTAATCGGAGCCAGAATCCCTTTCCCATATGCCCCATGTTAACTACTAATTTTTCAGAGCAGTCACATGGAGGTGGAACAAGAACAAGAATGTGATTCTTGGCTGATGGTGATGTAGCAGTCAAGGAAGTGGAAACTCAGTGGTAGGAGAAACAGCTGGGTAGAGAACACATCATGAACATCCAGAGGGCCCTAATGGATTCCCCACACTCCTCTTACTCTGCAAAACTCTGGCATCACAGCAAATGAAGTGGCCACATCTGAACATGTTTACACATGCTAAGGTCAATACCTTCACATACAATATCATTGATAGTGGCCCTTAAGTGTCTTCAGTTCAGCATTTCACTTACAATAACAGCTCTCATCTTTGAACACTAAGTATGTGCCAGGCACTATGCTACTTGTTTTGCAAATGACAAATCTTTCAATCCTCACAGCTATCTTGTGTAGCAGGGATTATACTTATTTTTCACATGAAGAAACTAAGAAAAAGGGTAATCTGTCCAGAGTCACATACTACCTAAGTGACATAACCTCGATTTCATCCTAGCCCTGACTCCTAAACCAATTCTCTTAATCAATATACTTGTTTCTCTTTTAGTTTGGCATACCTCTCCCAGATATATGCTCCTCTAGGGCATATACCCAATAATTAGCTCAGACCAGGTATATATACAAGTGCTCAATAAACTGCTGTTGTTTTTAGTGTGGAATAATGTGACTAATACAGGCAAAAGCAATTTTATTTTTCCAGAAACAAGTTCTAGCTGAGTGACTTTTATCTATGAGTAAATTATCCTAAGTATGACACTTAACTTGATTATTTAAAATACATTCTCAGTCAAACTAGGTCGAAGATTTGGTGACTTTAATAGCTGTTTAGTCAAACTGCTCCTGATAACAGGCTAACTCTATTTGTGCCTTTGGCTATAGAAAAGAACATGAATTGACCAGTTGAAATACATCACCTTATTATAGTGTTTTAAAAAGTAGGATAACCTTGAGATTCTACTGTTGGCAATTCAGTCACATTGCCTTTATTAGTGTATATCAACAACTAGATTCTTAGGTTCATGTCAGACTATGAGATTATCCTACATGATGAGCCTTTTGGTGGCAAGAACTGCATCTCAGCTCCTCCAAGAATTGACACACTGACTGGCACATAGTAAATATTCAATTAATATCTGTTAAGTTGAAACAGGGTAGCGGGGAGGGATAAATTAGGAGTTTGGTATTAACAGATACAAACTACTATATATAAAATAGATAAACAACAACGATATACTGTATAGCACAGGGAACTATATTCAATATCTCATAATAACCTATAATGGAAAAGAATATGAAAGAGAATACATATATATATGCATATATATATGTGTATATATATATATATATGAAACCAAATTGCTTTGCTGTACACCTGAAACTAACACAATATTGTAAATCAACTATACTTCAATTAAAAGTATATATATAGGGACTCCCTTGGCGGCGCAGTAGTTAAGAATCCGCCTGCCAATGCAGGGGACACGGGTTCGAGCCCTGGTCCAGGAAGATCCCACATGTCACTGAGCAACTAAGCCCATGAGCCACAACTACTGAGCCTGCGCTCTAGAGCCCGTGAGCCACAACTACTGAAGCCCGTGAGCCTAGAGCCCGTGCTCCGCAACAAGAGAAGCCACCGCAGTGAGAAGCCTGCACACCACTACGAATACTTGCCGTGACTAGAGAAAGCCTGTGCACAGCAGCAAAGACCCAACGCAGCCAAAAAATAAATAAATAAATTTATTAAAAGTATATATATATAATTTTAAGTTGAATTAAAATACATTAAATAAATGGAAGGAAAATATATTTTAATTCTGCATGAAAACAAATTTAAATATAAGTATGAAGGGGACTTTAATTGAATCTCTATTATAATGTATTTTTGTGGCTTGATATTAAGAGAAAGCAGAGGCTAGAAAGTCAGAGCAACATGTGCCTAAAAGTCCCACTTCTTTATTAAGAATTGTATGCTTCTGGAAAAAATACCTAACTTTCTAATCCTCAGTTTTCTCTTGTATGAAATACAAAATAATACCTCATGGAGTTATGATTAGGAATATATACATATTCAACATACAAACACTATAAATAATATAATATATAGATTAGGTATATATGTATATATACATGTATATATACATGTAGGCATATGTACATAATATTAAATATAATACATAATACCATAGCACAATGTGTTTTGTCTCTGTACCAATGCACTTTTGCTGCAGTAACAATCAATTCGAAATGCTCAGTCATTTACAAAAACAAACATTAATTTCTTGCTCACTTTACATGGGGGCTACAAGAAATAGGCTGCTGTTCTGCTCTAGACTGTAGGTAGACATAAACTTATTTTGTGTGTCTTCTCATCTAGAACCTATGCTGAAGGTCATGGAAGAGGGCGGAAACACAAGAGGATGCATAGAAAGTTACCATGTCTTTAAAAACTTCTCACATTCAATTATCCAAAGCTAGACACATAGTCAAGCCAAAATCAGTGGGGCAGGAAGCATACACACCCACAGGGAAAGAGGGAATGAGTAATTGTGAATAATTATATCATCTATTACCACAAAGATATATTTTAAAATTTAGTTCCCTTTTCGATTAAAAGACAAGCAAATTTTTTTTAAAAACCATCTATTGAGAGTTGGCTATGCTCCAGACATTGTGCTAGGAATATAAATATGAAAAAATTTAGATTCTGCTCTTAAGGGACACAAAATATCATAAAACATTTCCTAATTTTTAGAATCTTAGCCTAATACTGTTATGTTCCAAACTACATAAAGTGCTGAACAAAAACAGAATTTTCTATTTAGTTAATGCCTATTAGAAAGCATATTTTTACTAACTTCTCTAACTTTAAAATTTTTGCTTAATTTATCATAAGAAAATGATATTGCTGAAATACCTGTCATGAAAGATAAGCAAACAGTATCCAAGTTAAGAACTGAACAGTCATATAAGCTAGTGCAACTTTTATATATTCCCTATTTTCAATTACTTACTATCTTTTTAAAAAGCTTTTGGATGCAATCTGTTAAATATGGTCATATTAAAATAGCCATGAAAGACAATATTTCCTTATTTTCTTGGTATAACTTTTAGTCTAAATATCGTTCATAAAATAGGGTTTTTATTTCCTAATGAAAATGCATTGCTTTAAAAAGCCAAAAGGCCAACAAAACTCTGCTGTTAATTGGAAATATGGTCAGGGCTTTTGTGAAGTGACTCTCTAAAAGTAGTGCTTAGCTGAGAAGTGCACATGCGTACTTAAACACACATGCAAAAACTTTTAGCAAAAAAAAAAGTTTTAGGCAGGTCTTGCATCAAATTACCCCATTTTATGGGTTGCCGTGGAAACAAATGAGCCCTCTGGAAGTGCAAAACCACCTTTGAGTCTAATGCAAAGAACCATCCATTCCATGAAAGTGAAGAACAGCTGGGGACTGAGGAAGTGTAAGCTGACATGTCAGACAGTAGCCAGACAAAGTGAGCCAGGTGCTGTCTGGAGAAAAAAAAGGGGGGTTGGGGGCTGGGAAGAACAACTGAGAACTGTCAACAGAGTCAACAAAATGGACCAGCTGTTCATTCTTATCATAACAAGAAAATACAGAGAATTCCAGGGACGAGGATTAAACTTGCTAAGAGATGAAACTTTTAAAAATCAAATGAATGAACAGAATTGCTCTAAGAAGCCTCCACTTGCAATCTTTGACTGGAAAGTGCAGTGCAAGACTCGGTGATTCAGTGCACTCACCATTGACTGGTTTGGGATATAAAAGTTGATAGTAATTTCTCTCTCTTCTGGGGATATCACCCTCTTGCTTTCTGGCTATTTGGGAATTGCCTACTTTCAGGAAGTCCAGATGTAGCACTGCTCTTCTGGCACTGCCCCAAAGAGGAGGCGATATACCTGGACTGAAATGGACACGAGGAGGCATCTCGCGAGCATAGTATTGGTAGCATAATATGGTAGAATTTTCTGGTGGGCCAAAGGTCTGAGTTGTCTAAGTCACTTGCTTTCTCTGAGTTGCAGTTTTCTTCTTGGACAAAGGTAGGGAAGCGCTTGTCAAAAGTGCTGGTGTCAGAGAAAAAGGGTTTGAAGTAAAATGGGTTGAAAAACATCACGTTCTTGAATCCTAAAGATTCACAATAACCTCTTAGATACCCAACGCTCTAAGAAACCTCAATATGGGGAAAGAGCTGTTCCACTATTTTTAATCCAATATTTCCTTCATTTGGCCCCAGAAGCCTTTTATCACTTAGCACCTACTAAACCCCAACGTGATGTCGTTCCTTAGAGTTCATGCTGGGAAACACTGAAGTAACTGTTCCCAGGACATTTTCAGCTGTAAAATCCGCACTCTGTTTTACATTTTTCAACTTTTTTGTTGACATGGGTGAATGCTGGAAGCTCTACCTTGGCTAGGACCTAGAAGGAAAAGATTCAGTACTTTTGAAATGGTTTGGTTTCACATATAAAGTACAGTCAGGTAGTAACTACAGGTGGATTGTTTTAGGGAGTAGATGCTCCTCCAGCCTCCAGAGTGTAATTGAAAGCAAGTCAAGCTCTTATCCACAGGCAGCATCAAGATAATGCAGTTTAAAAATAGCGTGAAGAGAAAATGCTCTATAATCCCCCAGCTTAAAACTCAGCTTTATTACTAATTAACTGTGTGACTTTGAGTAAGTTACTTAACCTGTCTAAATATCCATCCCTTCTTTTTATAAGATACAAATAACCGTCATGTCCCCCAACACAATACCTGACACATAAGCGTTCAAAAGTTTCAAAAACAACATTCGATAATAAGAAACCGGGATGGACCTCAGAAAAACCAGGCAACTGCTCTAAAATAAATCCTTAGTTGAGACCTTTGGATGGCATTCTTATCAGTTTGAATTAAGGAGGAATGAATCTAAATTTAGCAACCAATAATGCAGCAACAAAACTGGTTTTTTTCTTTAGTTTTATTTGCCCTCGTCCCAAATTTATTCTCTCCGTGATACCCTTTCCAAAATGCAAAAACATAATCATGTCATTTGCCCACTTAAAATCTTGCAAGGTCTCCTTATTGTCTACAAGATGAAAGTTAATGCACATCACGCAAGCCCTCTCTTTCCCAACGACCGTCCCCTCCTGCACATCAAACCCCCAGCCCTCCATGCTGCACTTCACACCTAACCACTGGGAGATCCTCAACGTTCCGGGCTGTGTTCTAGGCTGATGCCCTTAACACGTGCTGCCCCCTTTGCTTGAAACACACTTGCCCTCACCGGACTGTTTCTTCATTCTAGTCTCAGCTCGTGTCACCTCTTCTATCAACCTTTCCTGAGCTCCCTCCCTCCCCAGTCCTCCAACAGAGTTCACTCTGTCCTCTGAGTGTCCTCATTGAACTCTCACATCCATTTGCAGCACCCTCGGTCTGCACCAAAATGATCTTCCATGTCAACTCCCGAGCGCTCCCTCCTCGTTATTCCATTCATCTCTGCGTCCCCAGAGCCTCGCAGAGAAGGCCCTACACAAACGACGAACGTCTGGGAAATGAAGGCAGAAGGAAACAGGGAAATGTTTCTGGAAACAGCTTTACTCAGCAAATGCCTTCGTGGCATGGAAAGATGTTTCCCTCCAACAAATGTTTTTATTGTAATAGTAATGTCCATAGCAGAACTTGAGGCTCCGGGAGTGACTAGGTTTAAATCCAGTTTCCACTTCTTTCCAGCTCTGAAAGTTAGAGCACGTTTATTCCCTTCTCTGAGCCTGTTTCCACTTCTGTAAATAATCATACCCATTCCAGTCCTCAGTACAGGGCTAAACCTAGAATAACTACTTGTTGATTATCAGCTGTCCTGTTTTTACTATTATTTGTAGCATTACAATTTTTTATTACTATAATACCAAAGGCTTAAATATGATAATCTCAATGTGAAAGTGTTTGTAAACTGTAAAGAGATATTGAACTATTAATTGTTAGTACTCTTTATGTCAACTCAATAGAAAATTCATTCAATCCTGAACCTACCTCTAGGTGTGGTAGTCTGGTTTGGGGATGTCAGTAATATAAATGGTGTGAGCTCCTTAGAAATTAATATTGTAAAATAATTTCTGAATATTTTGCCAGCCAGAATATATAGTGTTGGGTGCCCTCAGCACTCTACTTTTCCTAAACGGCATCCCAAATGTACCCAAAGCATTGCAAATTCCATCCTGTCTAAAATGATGGGTAATTGAGTAACGAAGAAATGGACATTGGAGCTATGTGGTTGATATATACGTTCTCATTCTCAGTAATTCATTAATTTAACAGGGAGCAGAAACAGGTTGAAGAACTAAATCCTGAAACTTCATTCACTTAGCAAACAGCCGTGACCTTGCAAGGACAGCAAATGGGAGCCCATGTATAACAAGCCCTTTTTTCTTTTGTTTTTATTTTCTCTTTTAGTAATGACATGGCTCTGGAGAGATTCTTGTGGGGGAGAATCTGGCTAAATGGCTAGCAGGATGACTGATTAACAAGATGTTTTGTTTCTATTGTCTCACAGATAAGCACCACTATTCTGTCCTCTAATCTGCTAGCTCCTACATCAATACAGTATCTTCTAAATCATGAATAAACATAAAACTCACAGAGATGGAAACTGAAAATTTCTTTCAGAGAGCACAAGGGATTGATTTGATTATTTACACTGAATTATAAGCACAATTATTTCCTCCCTTCAACTAGAACCACAGAGAACATTTTAAATCAGGATGCTTTGGCTGGACAGCCCAGAAGACCAACTAGCAAGAAAGTGAGAGGAACCTGTGCACAGAGTCATAGGCTGTGCTAGAAACTCATGGTCCCTGTAGGGGCTGGCAGTGCAGCCTGGGAAACCTGTAGATCTTGAGATCCCTGACACTTAGCTTTTCCCTCTGACCTTTAGATTTAGTTGCTAGGGTGGGTGGCTAACATTTACAATTAGGGGTGCCGGGTGAAATAGGACGTCTGGTCAAATATGAATTTCAGGTAAATAATGGATAATCTTTTAGTATAATTTGGGACATAGACTAAAAATTTGGGATATGCTAAAAAAAGTTTTATTCAAAAAAATGTTTTATTCATTTTTTTATCTGAAATTCAAATTTAACGTAGCCCTCTCTATTTTTCTGTGTTAAATTTGACAACCTTGGTTCCAATCAACATGTAAGAAGGCCTTATCAATCTGCCTACATAAATTTGCCACTAAAGAGAAAACAAAAGGTGAGTTCTCCCAGACCAGGAAGCCCTAGTCACTGACTCCACTGGCCACCCCCATCGACTATGTCCTACTCTCAAGTCCAGAAAGAAGTAGTCCCTTTTATGCTAAGAAGATACCAGTTACTTCCTTCATCTGACTGAAATTTTCCCTTGTCTTCCCCTTGACTCTTATTTAGGTAGGAGGAGAAAATTGGAAGGAGATTCAGTATTTCAGCCAATACCAAAATGTACAAGTTGCAAAGCAAACAGTGATAAACAGAGTGGCTTGCGACAGAGAGAAATTGTTCACAAATTTTCTTACTCTCCTCATGATTAATTTATTTTGGCAGAGAGTGGAAGAAGATATTTCCTTCTATTTTAGTATATTTCTGAATCTAGTTGGTGGGGAGGGAAGAACAAGTGTTTGAGAGTCTTACAAAGTAGTTTCAAATCCAGCCTCCGGCACACAAAAGTTGTCTGAGCTCTGTTTCTCAGTATTTTGATCTGTACAATGGAACAATAATGCAGTACCAGCCCTAGAGTATTCTTGTGAGGGTTAACTGGTATGACATAGGAAAAAACTTTAAATGTTGGGTTTTAGTTCTCTTTCTCTTTCTCCTTCTGAATTTTTAACAGTCTTCCAATGGTCTATTCATTCTTTCATCTTTTTATTTTTTAATATAGAGTTAAGGCCCTGCTTTCCTTCACTCTCCCCACAAGGCTTCCTCCTTAGGGAAATGATTGTGTCCCAGGATTACCTGTTTGGACATCCTCTCTCTGCTCTCTAGCTATAGTCATCCTTACCCTCATGTGTGTCTGCCCTATAAATCCTCATCTTTGGGTCTGAATCATTATATTTTCAAATCTGTAGGTATTAAAATAGTCTGGTTTATATATGCCTAATATTTTAGAAGAGAATGCCTAAAATTATTAACTGTTGCTCTCTGAGTTCAGAAGTAATGGTTAGTGGTCACTAAATGTTATAGAGTTGTGAATACTTCCAAATTTTAAGCTTTAAGTATACATTAAGTTTATGACAAAAAAGGTTTTTTTAAACTTAGTAACAGAAAGATTAATGAGTTACTAAAGATCTCATAGCCAATAGGAGGCAGAAATGGACCTTGAATGTTGCACTTCTGACTCCAAGTGCTGGGCTTATTTCTCCCTAGTATGTTGTCTTTCTGTCTTGTTCCACTTGCCCTGGTGATCTTACAGTATATAATTATGAATATTCAAAAGTGAATACACCCTGTCTCTCCTAATAGATCATAACATCCTTGAGAACAGGAGTCATGTCCTGTACTTGCAAAAGATGGTGTCAGACACATACTAAGTGCTCAGTAAATGTGGGTTGAGTGAATGATTCCCTATTCACATTAATTTTTCATTGTCTTTTCCAAAGCCATCTAGTTGAGAAAAATGTGAAACTATTCATTTCCTTTGCTTGTCTATCAGCATATGTCCATACAGAAGATTTTGGTCTTTGTTATCAGGACTGCCTCACTTCTAACATCTGCTTCCACCATAGCTAAATGCCACTTTCACATGCACAATATCCTCATGTGGACACTCAGAGAGGTGTGCTGCCTTAGAGATAATCTGCTCTGCATCTTGCCTGAAGCCTGAGTGCCTTTAGATGCTCATCCAACTTCTGCCTAAAGAAGATTAGTACCAGGGATTTGTGATTTGGCAAGGTCATTTAGAATACAGCAAACGATTAGAATGTGTTTAGTAAATTAGCCTGAAACCAGCCTCTCTCCCTTCCACACTGTTCATAGGTAGACCCTCTGGACTCACAGAAATTCTCATCTTTTCTATTTTAGGACTGCCTTTCAAATGTTTTTAGACATATCAGGACCTCGTCAATGTTCCTCTTTCTTTCTTTTGGCTAACATCGTAAAACCATAAGCCTCCTCCTCAATTCCCATCTTCATCTAACTTTTAATATCTTGCATTTGGTATCTTAAAGTAATGTGAGTGTATTAGGGTAACACCAGCTGCTGTAACAAACAGATCCACATATATAATGTCTCAAATACAGAAGTTTATTTCTCTCTCGTGTGACTGTCCAAGGCAGGTGTTCCTGGCTGGCAGGTATCTTTTCTCCACTTGGTGTTTTTGATGCCATAACGTTCACATCACCTGGCTCTCTGATCTCCTAGGGTTTCATTAGCATTGTTTGCATCCAACAGATAAAAGGAAAAAGAGGGGTGTAAAGAAGATACACCTGCTTCTTAAAAATTCTTTCCTGGATGAGATTATCATCACTTCTGCTTGTATTCTAAGGAAAAAAAAAAATCACATGGTCACCTCTGAATGCAAGGAGGGAGTGGAAATGGCCCTGGGAGATATGATCTCCTCCTGGGTTGTCACTTCCCTGCAACAACGTTACATTACTGAAAGACAGAGAAAATATTTTTGTGGACAGTACCATCTCTGCTATGGTGTAAGGGGAAATCAGATTCGGCAACAAGGTAGCAAAGTGCTTTGATCCTCAGGTAAAAAGGATGGCTCACTTATCATATAGGCCTCTGTCTTGAACCCAACTGGGCCACCATTGCTCTTACCATCACCCTCGTCCAGGGTTTTCTACTCTGTTCCATTGAAAGAGTTGCCCATAATTTGATGTACCCCTAACTAAGGAAAACTGCTGCTAATTATTCTGACACAGTGATCTTCTGACATATACCAACTTCTGAGATTTTAAAATTTGAAAAGAAATCCATCTTAGAATCACACTGTATGGTATCTACTGTCTCTCTTTCACACACACACACACCGACAGCAATATGTGCCTCCTTCTTGGTCGTTTTATTCCTTCTGTTTCAGAACTTCCGTGTATTATTCCTTTTATCCAATATACCTACCACACATAGGTAACTGGTTTAGCAATTTAGGACTCTCCCAATCACAGGACACTCACTGATCTGTTCTGCCAACCTTGTGTTATAAGGAGTCTGACTTGAGACTGGGATTTAGTGTGTTCGAGTTTCACTCCCTTATCACTGGAGAGTTAGTCATATTGAGCTACACAATGGCAATGGGTACGGCTGATGAAAGTGTCCTGAGAGTTTGATACAAAACTACATGAATAATATTTTCTCTCATGTTTAGTTCATTAAAATAAACCACACAAGCAGTCAGGTCATAAACTTTGAACTTTGATGATAAAGGTAATGGTGAATTCCAAAAATAGAACAATGCTTTGGCAGAAAAGGAATTGGAAACTTTCTTTCATCAACATTTTGCAGACCATGAAAAGGCGTCTTCAAGCCTCAAAGATATTCTCTCAGTGGTCTCTTGTGGGCCATATAGGTCTCACTATAAATCACCCCATGAGACCGAGGTGTGGAAGAATCCAGTAAAGTGCAGATACGTTATCTGTGAGGAGCAGATTCCTATGAAACTAATTCTTTTATCAGCCAAGTCAATAAATATTTATTGAGAAAGGTCTATGTGAAAAGGCACACTTTTAGGTGTTGTTTTGAGTCATGGGAGGAGGGAGTTTCAAGCCAAGAATGTTGTAAGGAGAAGGCAGGGCTGAAGTAAGGCTCTCTGGGCAGTGATGGGGAAATGTTACCCCCGTGTGCCCAGGTGGGCAGTGGAGTTCACTCCAAGGTGAATGACACTATTGTTTTTATTGAAGTACTGTTGATTTACAATGCTTCAGGTGCACAACAAAGTGATTAGGTTATACATATATATCTATCTATTATTTCTCAGATTCTTTTCCATTATAGGCTCTTAAAAGATATTGAGTATAGTTCCCTGTACTATACAGTAGATCTTTGTTGTTTATCTACCTTATATATAGTAGGGTGGATCTGTTAATCCCAAATTCCCAATTTATCCCTCCCCGCCCCTTGCCCCTTTAGTAACCCTAAATTTGTTTTCTTCAAAAAACTCAAGCAGCAAGGTCTGCAGACTTTCTTTTAATTAGGTTAAACAATCTGTAGATATCAAAGCAACCTTGGATTCACTAGCAGAAATTTATGACCCAAGACAGGTCATATGTTTAAAAAGCTAAAAAGCAAAGTAAGCAATGTAGAAGCTGCCTGTAAGTCAGCAAAGAGATGGAAGAAGAGAGGAAACAAACAACATAAATCTCTAAGACGCTAACCACACGCATGAAAACAGAAACAACAAAGAAACAAAAACTGATTTCTTTAAATTATCCACAGTTCCCAACTTCATGGATGTGAGCTGAATCTTAAAACTGGAAAATGCCCCACTTCTCTTTTTTTAAGAGGAGAGAGATAGACACTGTTAACCTCTGATTTTCCCTCTTGCTGAGTCACCGTTTATTTGTTCAGCCACCTATACGCTCTCAAAGCCTACTGTTTACAGCAGAGGCCAAAGGCTTCCAAAGGAACCCTGAAAATGGCTGTACAGCCATGACAAGAGACGAGAACTCGTTGTTTTGGACAGAAAAACAACTCAGGAGCTGCCTGCCATTTCCACTGGAGCCTTTTGGAAAGTTTTCCTTCAAAGGGTATTGTTGAGGGAGCAGATGAGAGCTCAAGAGGCTTGTGGAATGTAAGCCCTGGTTTTTGAAGTTACTTTTTCCTGTGGGCTGATTTTTTAGAGTTTGATTTTACTTTTAAGAGAGGAAATACGGGAGCCAGCCTCCACTCACACTTTAACTCATTTACCAGAAGGAAGTCAAATCAGAAAGCAATTGAGTTGCCTCAGAGGCCCTGGGTTGGCATGAGGGTGAGGGAGATGGGGGCAGTGGGGGAGGGAGGAGAGAAAGAGAAGGAAAGAGAAGGAGACTGAAATTCCAGGCTACAAGAAGAGTCTATAAACTTTTAATCCCTCAAAGCACTGCAAAATGATTAAACTCACCTATTTCATACCTGTCTTGGAAAGAATGCGGATACGTGGAAAAAGAGAAAATTTGGAAACTCACAGAATTGCACTTCGGACATCATGAAACATTCATTTGGGATTCAGCGGGCTGATCCCACTTAGTATGTTAAACATCTATGTGTTCTGGCTGCAGAATTGGAGGAGACGGTTCTAAGCAGTTATAAAGCAGAACCCTGTCTCACGTTTTTCCGCAGGGAGGGAACTAAGAACAATTCAAAGTAGTGGATGGTTTCTGGAAGGACAGGTCTGCAAAAGGAGCATTAAAGGGCATTCCTTAGGGTAGCTGAGAATTTTCCTGGGTTGTATTCTGCTGATATATGCTCAAGGCAGATTTCACAGATGTGTGGGGAGGCTCTAAAGGCATTTCTTACAAATTTCACCTGGTTTCAGGAATGGTTCCTCCTCCCATTTCATGTCATTATGTCGGGTAGGATTAAGAAGGTTAACATAAGGGACATGTGCATATTTTATGGGACCATTTACCCAGCACTAAGAGAGGTGAGTCCCCGTCCCAGCTTCACTTTTGTGATGGTTTTAGTTTGTCCTCTAACAATTTCAATATGCATTTCCAAAAAATTTGAAAATACCACTCAATATAGTCTTACACTACATTTAAGATGTTTTTCCTTTGTTTTTTAAGTGATAGTGTAGTTAACGTAATTGTTTCAATAGATAATTAGGCACAGAGTAGAATAAGCATCTGGAAACTCAGTACACCAGTGACAAAAGAAGATGATGAAGGAAAACCAAACAATTGCCTGGCCAATAGAAATATGTAGTAAAATTGGGATTATTAAATGGTCTTCTGTAAGAATAACAATCCAAAGACTTTGCATTTCTATAGCATCATTATCATCATTATTAAGATTTTTATTATTGGGTCCATCCTATGAAGAGCCAAAGAAAATAAACTACTATCTGGGAGTAATTTGTTCCCCCATATGATGTGAATTAAATTTTCTTGGAGAACAGTGTCCCACTCTGAAAACTGGGAAGAGATCATCTCTAGGGAATCTATTCTAGCATGAGTTCAACAGCAGAGGCAGCAGCAAGGAAAACAGGAAATTGTGAGGCCAGCCTTTAACCAAAGGGAGTACCAGTCTCCCGCAGCTCACAGAAGCTCCTCTGACTTACAGCACATTCCCAAGGTATTGCAACCTCTCCAGGGCACCTGATGGGCTAAATTAGTCCAATATTTACTGCAGAGATTGGGAACATGCAGTTTTTCCAGGAGTGGCACCATAGAAAAAGCAGGGACTTGATATCCTATGTAAGTTTCTGGCACATTATCTGAGCACACAGTAGGGGAGGAGGAAGCAAGAAGCAGTTTCTTTCCTTCTTACAGCTAAGCTTTCACTTCTCTTACCTCCCCTAGGAAAGTCTCAGGACCCTCTCTACCCAGTATATGCCTTATACATGCTCACCAAGTCTAAATGATCACATTACAACCCTGTCACTGGCACAAACACCATCGATTCATGACTGATGGTCTAAAGGTCAAGAGCAGAGGATTTATCATGAAACCACCTCCACCACTTATTAGCTGTGTCACCTTGCATATATCATACAACAGTCCCAATGCCTTCATTTTCTCTTCTGAATGGGATGCTGCTTAATTTAAATTAAATAGCATGGAGCAGAGCATGTGACTCAACATAAATACCCATATATTGTAGCTTTAATATTATTTAATGCAATATTATGGAATGGCATGTAAGCCCTTTAGCCTTGGTAAATTGCTTCATTGGACAAAATCTTCCCAATGCACGAGGTACTTTAAATTGGGCATGTTGAAAGGGCTTATTGTTTTATTAAGTATCTTTTGTTTGCATTAACTAAAACCAGCTTGGTCTATCTTCAGTGAAAGAAAAAAGCAGATGATGAGGTGAAGGCATGGAATTTTTAAGTAGCAGTATTTCTTAGAATCAGAGTAGCTGGATCTCCAAGGATAATGTTAAATTTACAATTTTAAGTTTTCTAGTAGCCACAGTTTTAAAAACAGAGTAAAAGGAAATAGGTGAAATTAATTTTAACCCAATATATCCAAAATATTTTCATACAGAATAAGTATAAAATATTAGTGAGATAGTTTACTTTTTGCATACTCAGTTTTTGAAATCTAGTGTGTATTTTACACACTACAACTCAGTTTAGACTAGCCCATTTCAAAGGCTCAGTAGCTAGAGGCAGTGAGTGACTACCATATTGGAAAGCAGATCCAGTGGCTCCTGGAACCAAGCACTAGTGACGGAGTAACCAGGTAGCAGTTCAGTCTCTCTGCTTAATTCCCTTTGCCCTCTGCCCATATTCTTCTCCCTTTGGGAACAACTTTCTCTGATCTTTCTGTGCATGCTTAAAACGGCTGACGCACAGAGCGAGAGTATTTAACTGTGCCTAAGATATAGCCATATATCTTAGATGCTAACTATAATCCAAATCCCTAATCCATCAGGAAAAGGAGTCTGATTGACATAACTTGTCACATGTTCACCCCAGTTCCTATCAACTATGGGGAAGAGAGGGCGGGAAGAAGTATAAGCATCATGGTTATCAGAGTTTGAAATATGTAGCTTAAGCGTTCCATAACGCACTGATTGACGATTCTCTGATATCCTTCCACTGGTAACATTTTCTGCAGACAAAGGCACCTCTCCTTCAGGAATGATGGTTAAACTTAGTTGGTGCTTGATCTTTTTTTAATTTAATAGAAGACATTGGGCAGAGTCTATGAAATTAATATCGTGTATCAGGGATGACCAAATTTTCATTTATTTATTTAAAGCAAGATAGTAAATATTTTAGGCTTTACGGATCAAGAAACAAAATTGACAATACTATATAGGTACTTGAGCAACTATTTAAAAATGTTAAAAGCATTTTCACTCACAGGCCATGCAATAATAGGTGACAGGCCAGATTTGCTGTACAGACCATAGTGTGGAGACCCTGTCGTACATAATTTTCTCTCTGTCATACAGTGCATTGTGATAGTCTCCAGGTTTAAATCTGGTTCTTTGATTGCCCCGTGAAAATCTATAACAGCCCCTAATGTTAAGTAGCACGATTAAATTCAGCTTTGCTGTTCAGAAATTAAAAAGAAACAGACTGTGCCAGATGAAGCCAAGTGATCCCCATCATTAAGTGGGCCAGGCTCCCTCCTGCTGCTTTCAGGTTCCCTGCAGTTTGGGCCTTTGAAAGGACATTTGTCTGTTCCACATGGAAGATACCGCTATTGAGGAAACTCACATCCTAAGAGAGAAGGCCTGGGCACACAGATCCTGGCTTACCCCCAGGGGAGCTATTGCTCTAACTTTCTCACTGGCAATTACTCTCACGAGTAATGAGTCAAGCTACTTTCCAGGACAAGTAGGAGTTTAAGGGTATGTTCTATACTTATGTGTCCTTTATCTTAGCCACAGAATTTAACCTCTCTAAATCCATATTCCATTATATAAAAGTTAGAGTTGTGATACTTACTTAACAGCGTGGCTATAAGGAGAAAATGACTCATGCAAATGAATCACTTCACACCTTGCTTCACATATATTAAACCAGTGAGTATATGGTGGGAGTGAGGATGCAGTGATGGTGATGATGATATGATGATGATGATGATGGTTGTAATGATTCAACTTCAGAGGTTCAAACCCAAGAGTTGCTCCTAGTAACACATGAAGTCACCTTCAGGGATCTAGGTTTCAAGTTTCTCTTCCCCATCAGCAGGCATGCTAATATTTGATTCTAACTGATATAATTTAGATCTGGAATTGCCACATCAGTCTCCATGCCACACATTTCCTGTCACTCCCCCTTCAGATATTCTAGTGAGGGGCAACATTTCCCAGCAATGTGTTCCAAGAAAAACTAGCTCCATAAGCTAGGTGTTTTACACACAAACACACACACATACACACATGCATGTGTGAGCACACACACAGATGCACACACCATACCTATACAACCTTTATGGACAAACAAGTTTGGGAAACATTGAGCTAAATAAAGTTGAACATATTTCCAAAGAAGACTTTTAAAACGCTTTTACTATGACAAAATCCAGTGTGACATTCTGTGAGGGAATTAAAGAATATTATTTCCCGAATGTATTTCACAGCGATTGCCTTGCTTTCCCTGAGTTGTTTGTGGTGCCAGCTTTCCATGAAATACATGTTCAAAATGATGATAATGTTAACAAGCATTTATTGATCAATTAATAAACGCCATGCTCTCTGCTAAGAACTATTATTTCATTTGACTCTCAGAATAATCCTATGCGGCAGGTACTATTCTTGTACCAATTCACAAATGAGGAAACCCCTCAGAAAATGTACATTCCCAAGCCCAGACAATAGAACCCAGATTTGAAGGAAGTAACCTGAATTCAGAGCCTGTGCTCTTGATCCGCATTAAGTATCAAAACATTGAGAAAACCCGTATGTGGTGTTCTATAGTCCAGATTAGGAGCTTGATGAAGGATCAGAGAGTGAATGTAAATGTTTCGCTCTCATAACAACAACTTCCAAACTTTGCTTTCTTTCTTTTTAAGTAGCAAGTTCCTCAGACTACATTTTTTGTCAGTATGAGGTTCATCCCACTTTCGTCCTGAGCCACTGGACTACTGGATTCAGATTCCCAGAGTAAATGGCTTCTACTTGGATTGCTGGCTGTCTGCCAGAGTCCTTATGACATAAGATCATATTCTTAGAGGCATACATCCCTCCCTTCAGGCACTGGCTCTACCAGTCAATAGCTGTGAGACCTTGAAAAAATTATAAAACATCTCAAAGGCTCAGTTTCCCCATATATAAGTTGAGATTAATAATATTTTTGAATGAGTATACACATGTAAATTTTAACGGCATTCAATAAGTGAATATTTGCATATAGCATAGTAGAATATTTGATCTATAAATAAGTCTTATGTAAGCATTAGTTAAATAAAATAAATAAATAAATAAAGTTTTTAAAGGCACATAGTAATCATTTACTAATGTTAGATATCATTATTATTATTGTTGTTATTATATTAGGGAAATACATAAAATTTTATCAATTACAGATAATCACGAAATTCATAATTTTGCACTTCTTAATAGAGAATACTTGTACCCTCAAATCTTAGTTCCATATATACCAGGAAATTATAGTTTCCTGGAAACATCAATCACTATTAGAGCAGTTGAGAACCAGGAAATAAAGAAAAGAAACCCCTCAATCCTAAAATAACTGCTCAAATCCCTTGTACTAAAAGTTTAGTATTTTGTGGAACAGGAGAATATTCTCTTCATTCACACACAAGACTAAGCGTTTTAGTCATCTGAATTCTCATAGCTCAGCAGATTAGAAACAGTAAATTAAAAGGCAGATGGATATAAGAAGCAAGCATACCTACCCTAGCAGTGACAGCTGACAGACAATAAAAAAAGAAAAACAAAACCTACTCTATTAGAACTTAATGCAATTACTAATTGCCATAATGCTCATTTTGTGTCATTGAAAAAATGTTACATTTTAATCTATACTTTTCAGAAAACATGAAGTTAGTCATACAGTGTAGAAACATTTCTTCTGAAAGCAATTGAAAAAGTTTGGTTAAACTTCAGTTACAGAGAAACTTCACCTTTATTACTTCAAATTGCCATGTAACGAGGTGTCACTGTATTTGATTTACGTGATTAAATCTCGACTTTGAGGTCACTGGTTTACAGTTTAAGTTGTAACTTTTTTGCTTATTAAATAAAATAATGATTGAGCACTTTACCTGTATAAAATCCTATTGGGGCATTATCTGGAAAAAAATAATATTTCTTTAAGCATAAACCAAATATCTAGAAAAGGTGCTCTTATAGAAACAAGGTTCATAAAATGGGTTAGTAAAATATACTCCTAGCAATGCTGGGAGTGTGGAGTAGAGCCCATTCATTGAAAACTGAAATTTTACCTTGTTAGCAGGTTTCTATAGGCTCAGATTATGATGGGTTAAATTGACGTATAAATGTCAAATTGCTATACAGTAATTATTATGCATATAGAAATTTAGAGTTTGCAGTATATGTTTTAGCCATTAATTCATTTGATTTACACATAATAATATTTATAACAATAATAATCGCAAGAACAAAAATAGCTATATATGGAACACTATCCTAAAATTTTATATGGATTATCTCACTCATTACTTCGAAAAATCCTACTATTTTACCTAAGAAGAAACTGAGGTTTAGAGAAATTAGGTAACTAGTCACACAGCTAATTATTTGCAAAGAATGCCATTCCAACATAAGTGCCAGGGTCTAAATCACAATACACTATCCGTTCCAAAAACTCTAAGTGCTGGAAGTTTTTACTAAGATCATTTATAAGAAAAGCAATCTCAGAGAAGTTGAAAAATTGCCAAGATTACTCAGCAAAGAAGTCTAGGGTGAAACTCAAGCCTTTTGACCATTGATCCCATGTTTTGTTACAATCCTACTCTGTCTTTTTTACTTCCTATTATTTCAAGGAGGCACATTGTGGTTCAAAATTCTTAACTTAAAAAAAAAAAAAAACCCACAGGAATAAATCCCCACAGTCTAGCTACAAAGTGCCAAGCAAAGTGATCTCTAGGGTTTATGGGTGAGAACCCCCAAACCAAAAATGGGAAAGTATCTTGGTCAATGGCAGCTGATAAGTCTGGGATTTTCCAGCCAAAAAGCCTCACAAACTTTGAGGCTTTTGTTCCAACTGGAGAAGCACACTCTTCTCTATACCTGATCCCAGATCATCTTTCCTGAGCAGACAGTTGACATCAAAGCATCATTTATATAAGAGTGGGAGGAAGCAGTGTTTAGCGTCTCCAGCCTGTTCCTCCTGCTACAAATACTTCAGAAGAAATGTCACTCTCTAAGAGGAAATTTATAGTCTGAGAACCTAGTCTGAAAGTAATAGAAAAAAAATTTAACATAATATAAAACATAATCCCCCCCTTTCCCTTTGTAGAAACCAAAGTCTGCTCTGAACGCTTTGGTTGACTTACTTCCCAGGAGGCTGGGACGGACAGAGCTCCCAGGGGTCATTAAAGCTGCCCAGGCTTTGGAATGATTCATAGCCCATACTCCACCTTCCCGAAGATCCTTAGCAAAAGTCATAGACTGAAAAGAAATCAGTGGCTGGGAAGTAGGTTACCATTTCTGAAGAGGTATTCCCTCACCATCCTATGTAATTAAGACAAAAAACTAGGCTGTTCATTGAAAAGTCCACTGTGATAGGTTTCGATGTTTAATTATGACATTCATCACCATTTGCCTTTGACTAAGAGAAATGCTGCCCTATTTCTGGAGGCAAGTAAACCTCAAGGTTATATTAAATAGTGCTTCTGGACTAGCTAAACACAGCATGGACTCCAGCTAGGTCAGTTCGTTAAAGAGGTCTTCCTGCAGCTCAACAGCAGGGGTCTACACTGTGGCAGCAGCAGCAACAGTGGTGGCATTGCCATTGCCTGGGCACCTCTGTGTAACTCCACGTGATGAAGGAATAAATGGGGAATGCTGTTTCTGCTAAAGCCAGAAAGGAAAGAAAAGAGGCTTCCAAATGAAGGATGCTCTCATTTTCTTCCTCTCTTCAGCTCTTTACAGGGGGCAAGTGGGGAAAGGAAGAAACAAAATTAAATTTCCAACCTATAATAACTGTCTGCAAATTAACATCTTAAAAAGTCTTGATGATTTTCTGGAAGAGAAAGAACTCTTATTTAAATTAAATCCGATTATTTGTAATATAATTTTTATCGTATTGGAACGACTTACTGCGAATTCACACGTTGCCTTATGTTAACTTTTGTTATTTCATTATTATATCACTTGTTTTGATGTTAATGAAGAAGAATTTTTACATGAATTTTTAAATTGTGATTATTCCTCTTCAGATAAGTTTTGAAGCTAGGGACACTTGTTTATTTGTTTCCCAAAGCACTAGATCCTGTGTTCAGGTTATGCAGACTTGCAAACTTTGAGGTATGTTCTGGGCATTGTTACATTAAGTGTATAATTCCATAAGTACTTTGAGGAGTTCCTTTAGCTCATTTAATAATGTTTTCCAAAAATGTTATGCTAGGTATAGAGAGCAGTTTTAAACAAACTGTACTCATTATGCAACATCTCAACTTTATATTATAAATTCCATGGTGGTTAGGATCAGTTTATTTAGTTATTTTTGTGTAATATTTAGCCAAACACAAGGACAGTTATATGTTTATTGTATGTTTTTCAATAATTAGGATGGATTGGTAGCCTGTCTCTTCCTGAAGGTGAAAAATATATATGTATATACCTCTGTAACAAATATTTGTTTTGCTAATCAAAAGGTAGATAATCTTACATTTAAGATAAGTAATATTTTGCCAAAAAAGAATGCTATCAAGAAAAGTTTACCACCCCATGATCAACATTGCTTAAGACCACACTTCAGGATGTATCTATAAAAACACTGAATGTAAGCCCCATGAGGGCAGAGAACTTTGCTTCACTTACTGACATTTCACAAGCTCCTAGAATAATCCCTGACATAAAGTTAGCAGTCAATTAAACACAAGTTGGACTGAATTGAATTTTTTATCATTCTCTTTCAATCCAGATACAAATGCACAGGATTTTGTGATCCAACTCTCTCTGTCTCACACACACACACACACACACACACACAAAGAGTTGGTACTTTTTCCTCCACAGGGAGCTTTGGAACCACTCTCGACCCTGCTTTTTCTGACATCTACCCTTTTTCACCCTTTTCTTTATTTTTCAACTATTTTCACATCCTTTTAATGACACTTCGATGCTTAAATTAGCCAGAATTGGTATCTGTAGCTTGCCTCAAGGAACCTCATGGAAATATTAATTTCATCTCAAACTATCAGTCTCATAACTCTATTCAATAAATGGGACAATTCAGGACCATTGTTGAAAGGAGGAAAGTGTGTGTGTGTGTGTGTGTGTGTGTACGTTGGGGAAAGGGGTTGTTTTTGGTTTTGTTGTTTCAGGTTGTTTTGTTTTGTTTTAATAAATTTATTTGTTTATTTTTGGCTGCATTGGGTCTTCGCTGCTGCACGCGGGCCTTCTCCAGTTGCGGTGAGCCGGGGCTACTCTTCGTTGCGGTGCGCAGGCCTCTCACTGCGGTGGCCTCTCCTGTTGCAGAGCATGGGTTCCAGGTGCACAGGCTTCAGTAGTTGTGGCACATGGGCTCAGCAGTTGTGGCTCGTGGTCTCTAGAGCACAGGCTCAGTAGTCGTGGCACACAGGCCCAGCTGCTCCATGGCATGTGGGATCTTCCCGGACCAGGGCTCGAACCCGTGTCCACTGTATTGGCAGGCAGATTCCTAACCATTGCGTCACCAGGGAAGCCCGTTGTTTCAGTTTTTAATGCCACCCAAATTGGATTACATTGCTTACAACCACCTGGGTGGGAAATGAGCGGCCTTACTGAATAATATCTGGTTATCAGTTAGACTTAGAGACGTGCCATATGGCTGCACATTAATTGCTCATAATGATGCTTTAACTACAAATAATTGAAGTAACCAGGCCTTGGAGCGCTCTTAATTTACCTTCCAATCACTGCAGGCATTCTCCCTGCTTTCTCCCCACACATATATCCCTTCCCCTCACCATTCCATTCTTCTGGCCAGAATTTCAGCCAGCCAAGAAAGGAAGCAAGCAGAGGCCCCAACAACCTCCATTTTCCTGCTCATTCCTTTGGAAGGTAGCTGTTCCCATTCCTTAGAGGTCAGTCGCACAGAAAGTCTCTGAAGCCAGCATAGTTAAACGGCCAATATCCTTTTACGAACAGAAAGTACATGCAGAATAGCACATGGGCTAGATCTTATGCTTTCGGATCACTGTGTTCTGCCTAGAAATCATCAAAGGCTTTTTATACCAGGAAAGTAACTACAGAGCCTGCTGTGTGCACAGGGTTTTCCTTGAGTAATTGGATATCATTATAGAATCAGGACTTTTCAACAGGGGGTCATGACCCATGAGTGGGGCTTAAAATAGATTTAGTGGATTGAAGCCAGCATTTTGTTAAAGGTAACTAAAATGGTTAGAATTAGATTCTGTTGCTCTGAAGGAAAAAAAAAAGAATCCTCATTTCATTTAAACTTCACAGAGTAGGCAAAGCTGAAACCAGGTGTACAGGTGTTCTGAGCTTACAACAAACACAAAATGTGCCGTGAAGTCAATTTTGGAACCGGTGACACAGCTTGCAGACATGGGTTAATACTACTGTCTGCTCTCCAGAAGCACCTTATTCTTAGAAGGATCTGGCTGACCAGGTGAGAGACTCAGTTGTCTTGTGCTGCTAGAAGAGTGAATGTGCTGGAAACATGTAAATCAGATAGGAAATCGATAAACTTTGTATGTCATTATTTGCATTTTTGTGCCTTGGGGTAAGTATTGGATTGCCCTTTCCGGGTATGGATCTGGAGGTGAGTGTTAGTATTACCCTTATTTTACAAATAAAAAACCTGAGGCTCAAGTAGTTGGATAACTTGGCTAAGTTCACATAACTAGGAAGCAGCAAAGCTTAGAGACTTACCACCACAATGCTACACTGCTTCTTTGTGAAGCCCCCACAGGGGTCAAGTCTGTATCCTTGAAGCAAAGCATCCCACTCTACCCAGCTATCCAAAATACCTCCATCAGTGCATCCAGAGCAAATGGTCTCAGCTCAAGAGCAAAATGGGTGAAGGAATTGGGTGCCAGACATTTCAATGCCCAGAGCCTCTTCTTCCTGAACTGATTTCTTTCAGTTTTGCCAAAAAGAACTGCCTAGTGTAGGGTAATCGTAATTTGATGTAGAAGTTTTGCTGAAACTTTGGGTAGTCTTTATGAGTTCTAGCTCTATTGAACTTCCCAACATCTCTTGTCTTTTAACTCCTAGATCTAATACAAAACTATTTCATTCCCAGTTTTAGTCTCACTGTTTTCATGTATTAAATATTCTATTTTTAATTTGCCTACTGAACGCATTTGTCTACGACAGCTTAAAAATGCCGTGGCTGAATGACACCTAATAGACTGAGAAAAAAAAAATCTAAGCTATTGAAAACAGCCAGCTTTTTAAAAATATATATCGTAAAATCACTCTCTGAGAATGCCCTGGGGAGCAAATTAGATAGATGGCTAGAGTTCAATAAAAACAACTTTGAAATGTATTGGGACCGGGTTATTACAGACTTCTGCTGCTTACAGCTGGCATATTTCCTCTTTATTGTAAATTGTAAGTTCAAGCTACAAATACTTCCTATTGACCTGAATTTAGTTGCACTTGAGTTTCCTCCTGTCTTGACTGCCAGCCGCCTGCAATATCTGTTACAGGGATTTGGTAAGCTTTCATGATGACTCAGACTTTTTTTTTCCACTAAGCCATGTTTTGCGTTAGACAAGTGGATTTTATTTTGTGATGTTATTAAGATCCTAGAGGGGTAAAAAAACAGAAAACAAACAGAAAGGTGATGTGGCACAAAGACAATCAGTTGGGTCAGAAATGCAAGGAAAGTCAAGTTCAGACTTCTGTTCCTTGCTGCACCCGTTCTCCTTCCCACCTTGGTACCCCCATAATTCTTGTCCCCTTTCTCTCTTTTCTTCACCACAGTCTTCTATACGCTTTCTTTCCTTTCTTCCCCAACTTCAACGCTGAGATTGAAATGAATATGTCCCTTTGGGGTTAGTATTGCAACATTGAGATGGAAGCAGAGAACAAACAGCTCACTGAGTTCCCATTTCAAGGTAAACGTCCATTTAGTTATGAATGTTAGTCCTTCTTAGTTATGAGACTGAAAAGACCGCTAGCCACACTGTGCTATGGTTCAAAGTGTGGAACCATCAGTATGGGAAGCAATACAGCACTGCAGATAAGAGTTCCAACTTTGAAATCAGATGAACTGGGCTCAAGTTGTATTTCCAGTGTGACTTCAGACAGGCTACTTAACTTCCCTAAACCTCATTTACAAAATAAGGAAACGCGAGCATCTACTTAGAGTTGTGTGAAAATCAAATGAGGTTAGAGATGTAAAATGTTCAGTAAATGGCCTATTATGAGCACTCACTATATGTTATTTTATTATCATATTACTACTACTACTGCATCAAGTCCAAACTGAGAGGTGGGAAGAAGGTAAAGGTGGAGCTAGCCATAACGGGGAGTCCACTGATGGGAGGCAAGATAGAAATGATTATGGAGAAGGCAGAGAAAAGTGGAACTCAGAGCTATATGTGTATGTGGGCTGCGGGTCAGATGATGTGGGTGGATTGAGAGAACGTTTGCACAAGAGGGACTTAGAGGAAGGAGCGCTGGGCTCTTCCAGGTCACATGCTAACCAGTGATATGGCCTTAGATCACAGGTTCCCTGCCTCTCCCTCAGCTCAGCAAATGTAAAATGTAAGGGTTGGCTAAACATCCCTGTAAGGCCCCTTTCAGCTGCTAAATAATGTGGCACACACTTGAGAGTTAGATTTAGTAAAGGGATGGAGAATCCAGAGGCAGAGGGGGAAGGACCACTGCAAGGTGGAGAGAGGAGGTGGAAGAGGCAAAATGCAAAGGAGGATGAGGAAACTGGGAGGTAAAGACACATCCAGAAGAAAAATAATAAAAAAATTGGGGGCAATTTTCCCCAATTTTCTTGTATGCTAGAGCATTTGTAGAAGGAATTATCCCACATGGGTACAAGCTCCTCAAACATCCAAAAGTGTGTAAGGAGCTTCCCTCGTACTACTAATTGTCCTCATAAAACATTGTGGGCGGGCTTCCCTGGTGGCGCAGTGGTTGAGAATCTGCCTGCCAATGCAGGGGACACGGGTTCGAGCCCTGGTCTGGGAAGATCCCACATGCCGCGGAGCAGCTGGGCCCGTGCACCACAACTACTGATCCTGCGCGTCTGGAGCCTGTGCTCCACAACAAGAGAGGCCGCAATAGTGGGAGGCCCGCACATTGTGATGAAGAGTGGCCCCTACTTGCCGCAACTAGAGAAAGCCCTCGCACAGAAACGAAGACCCAACACAGCCATAAATAAATAAATAAATTAGCTTTAAAAAAAAAAAAAAATCTTGGGCGTTATATATGGTATTACGCAGTGACCTTAGGTTAAGCCAAGGCCATGCAGACGCACACACACCCACACAGACAGACACGTTTCTGGAAAATACACTATCCCTATCCCAATCAACCATCCTCATCTATTAATATTAGGCTCAATTATTTAAATTGAAGTCGTCAAAACTTCTAGTCAATTAAATTTTCTATATAAATACAAATAGGATTTAATGCTTCTCAGCTTGCTGGTTCTAAATAAAAGGTTCCAGAACAACATTTTAAAATATCATCCCACTAAAATAACCCTGAATATTTCTTTATTTCCATAATATCTTGTACAGATCTAACTTCCTGGAGCAGTCTAATTGCAATATTGAAACATCAATGTGCTCGAGTATTTGTCTTTTCCCCTTCTACTTGTTCCTCTCACATACACAAAAAAAATGACATCAGGAACACTTTGAAGTTTTCTTTTCTTAGCTTGCATTATACTTTTTTATATTTTATATATACATATATAAACACTTATTTTGTGTGCATATATATATGTGCATGTGTGTGTATTTTTTAAACCATTCAACCTTCATGCACACTTCATCTGGTATTACCTATTTGCAGATATACCCTTCTTGAATTTAGGGACAGTATGGGACCCAAACCAAATCAAAGTGGAACGCATGAATCAGGTTTAGGAAAATCAGCACTTCATATGACCTCTGGCCACTTAAAATGGTTCCTTAATGGGCACGTAATCCAAACAGATCCAGTGAGAATTTTGCTTGGACATTTGAGCTTGAATGGAAAGCTGGGACCACCTGTAGTCATCTTGCCTCCAAGAAAGAAAGCCTACCAGAGAGGTGAGCTACCCAGAGGAAATAGCCTGAGGGATGGAACAGGAGATAAACTGGATCCTGTTTCCATCATTTGAGCCCTTTTATAAACCTTGAATGAGGCCAGTCTTACCCCTGGATTTTTGGACATTTTTTGCTTCCTGCTTTAAAAAGCTTGTTGCTTATTGTTTTTAAGAGATTAATGCTTTAAATATATATAAGCCCAGTACAAATTAAATAGAATAGTGACATTAACCTTTACCTATTTAAAGAAAATCATTGTTTTCTAAGGAAGATATACTGAAATATGACATTAAATCTGTGTGCACGCACATGTGTGTGCGCACACACACACACACACACACACACACACACACAAAGTGAGCTGACTTTGAAGTTGGAAAAGCCCTGTGATTTTTTTTTTATTTTATGTCAATGACATTTTATTCTTTCTCACTAAAGCCTTGAAGTGTTCTATTCTTTTCGAACTAGCTTTTTATAGATAGTCCTATTTCTTACCTTACCGATGAAAATTACAGCATTCTGAGCTATTCAAAGCATGGTACTTCCAGCACATAAAGACCTCAGGTTTCAGGAACCCAAATTTTCAGTTGACCTTTTTATTCAACAAGACCTTTATTTTGTGTCCTTTGAAAGAAACAGCTCAGACTTCATTTCTAGCCAGTTTTTTAAGTTAAATATTGTTCAGGTGGATCACCTGGGTAGATTGCCTCAGTTGGGAAAATTGTTCATTTTGAGGATTATTACAGGAAACACTTTCATTTACAGATGATTTTCTTTCCAAAATTTAGTATCTCCAAAATGTCCTCTCTCTGGTGAATAACCCCAGCTTGTAGGTCCAAGTGTATCTGTGAGCAAACGTTCACTTTTATTCAGATCTGTGGGGTGTCCTCAGGCATCCATCCTTGGCCTTATGTCTCTTACTCTAAGCCTCTCTCTGGGTAATTTCACCTATTCTCACAGCTTCAACTACCACCTGAATACTGATGGCTTACAGATATATTTATCCGGCTCACTGCTATCTTCCAAATTCAGTTCTGAAATTTTCGGACTGTCCCAAAAATTTGGACAGAAGGTCCAAATGTTTGAGGGTGAAGACTAAATTGATTCAACACTGAATTTATCACCTTACCAGTAAAACCCTTCTCTATGGGACAGGGAATGTATTTGTTTGCTAGCGCTGCTGTAACAAAATACTATAGATCGGGAGGCTTAAATAACAGACATTTATTTCCTCACAGTTCTGAGGCTAGAAGTCCAAAGTCAAGGTGTAAGCAAGTTTGGTTTCTTCTGAGGCTTCCTGGCTTGTAGATGGCTGGTGTCTTCACATCACCTTCGCTCTGTGTGTGTCTGTGTCCTAATCTGTTCTTACTGGGATACACATCATATTGCATTAGGGTCTACCCCCATGACCTCCTTTTAACCTACCCCTTAAAAGACCCTATCTCCAAATACAGTCATGTTCTGAGGTACTTAGAGTTAGGACTTCAATATATGAATTTTGAGAGGATGCAACTAGCCCATAACAGGCAACATGAAGAGAATCATTTTTCTTTTCTGAGCCAAATACCTGAGAACAGTGGTGGCCCAAGGGCAGGGTGGTATAGTGGGAACAATCCATCCCAAATACAGTCAGTTATGGGCTGTGTTGTATGTCCATAGAGAATTTAAGCACAAAGTGAACCTGACTAAAAGTTGAACTGTTTTTTTAATCATCACCATGTGCTGGCAATTGTAAACAATGTCGTTTATGAGAGTTTCCTCCCCCTGAAATTATTGTAAGTTCTAAATAACTGCTGCATTACTCTTTTTTTTTCTTTAACATCTTTATTGGAGTATAAATGCTTTACAGTGGTGTGTTAGTTTCTGCTGTATAACAAAGTGAATCAGCTATACATATACACGTATCCCCATATTTCCTCCATCTTTTTTTTTTTTTAACATCTTTATTGGAGTATAATTGCTTTACAATGGTGTGTTAGTTTCTGCTTTATAACAAAGTGAATCAGTTATACATATACATATGTCCCCATATCTCTTCCCTCTTGCGTCTCCCTCCCTCCCACCCTCCCTATCCCACCCCTCTAAGTTGTCACAAACCACGGAGCTGATCTCCCTGTGCTATGTGGCTGCTTCCCACTAGCTATCTATTTTACGTTTGGTAGTATATATAAGTCCATGACACTCTCTCACTTTGTCACAGCTTACCTTTGCTCCTCCCCATATCCTCAAGTCCATTCTCCAGTAGGTCTGTGTCTTTATTCCCATCTATCCCGTAGGTTCTTCTTTTTTTTCTTAGATTCCATATATATGTGTTAGCATATGGTATTTGTTTTTCTCTTTCTGACTTACTTCACTCTGTATGACAGACTCTAACTCCATCCACCTCACTACAAATATCTCAATTTCGTTCCTTTTTATGGCTGAGTAATATTCCATTGTATATATGTGCCACATCTTCTTTATCCATTCATCTGATGATGGACACTTAGGTTGCTTCCATGTCCTGGCTATTGTAAATAGTGCTACAGTGAACATTGTGGTACATGACTCTTTTTGAACTATGGTTTTCTCAGGGTATATGCCCAGTAGTGGGATTGCTGGGTCGTATGGTAGTTCTATTTTTAGTTTTTTAAGGAACCTCCATACTGTTCTCCATAGTGGCTGTATCAATTTACATTCCCACCAACAGTGCAAGCTGGTTCCCTTTTCTCCACACCCTCTCCAGCATTTATTGTTTCTAGATTTTTTCATGATGGCCATTCTGACCGGTGTGAGATGATATCTCATTGTAGCTTTGATTTGCATTTCTCTAATGATTAATGATGTTGAACATTCTTTCATGTGTCTGTTGGCAATCTGTATATCTTCTTTGGAGAAATGTCTGTTTAGCTCTTCTGCCCATCTTTGGATTGGGTTATTTGGTTTTTTTTGTTATTGAGCTGCATGAGCTGCTTGTATATTTTGGAGATTAATCCTTTGTCTGTTGCTTCATTTGCAAATATTTTCTCCCATTCTGAGGGTTGTCTTTTCGTCTTGTTTATCATTTTCTTTGCTGTGCAAAAGTCTTTAAGTTCCATTAGGTCCCATTTGTTTATTTTTGTTTTTATTTCCATTTCTCTAACAGGTGGGTCAAAAAGGATCTTGCTGATTTATGTCAGAGAGTGTTCTGCTTATGTTTTCCTCTAAGAGTTTTATAATGGCTGGCCTTACATTAGGTCTTTAATCCATTTTGAGTTTATTTCTGTGTATGGTGTTAGGGAGTGTTCTAATTTCATTCTTTTCCAAGTAGCTGTCCAGTTTTCCCAGCACCACTTATTGAAAACTGTGTCTTTTCTCCATTGTATATTCTTGCTTCCTTCATCAAAGATAGGGTGACCATATGTGTGTCCGTTTATCTGTGGGCTTTCTATCCTGCTCCATTGATCTATGTTTCTGTTTTTCTGCTGGTACCATACTGTCTTGATTACTGTAGCTTTGTAGTATAGTCTGAAGTCCAGGAGCCTGATTCTTCCAGCTCCATTTTCTTTCTCAAGATTACTTTGGCTATTCGAGGTCTTTTGTGTTTCCATACAAATTGTGAAATTTTTTGTTCTAGTTCTGTGAAAAATGCCATTGGTAGTTTGATAGTTCACTTTGAATCTGTAGATTGCTTTGGGTAGTATAGTCATTTTCACAATGTTAAATCTTCCAATCCAAAAATTGGTATATCTCTCCATCTGTCTGTATCATCTTCAATTTCTTTCATCAGTGTCTTATAGTTTTCTGCCTACAGGTCTTTTGTATCCTTAGGTAGGTTTATTCCTAGGTATTTGATCCTTTTTGTTGCAATGGTAAATGGGAGTGTTTCCTTAATTTATCTTTCAGATATTTCATCATTAGTGTATAGGAATGCAAGAGATTTCTGTGCATTAATTTTGTATCCTGCAACTTTACCAAATTCAGTGATTAACTCTTGTAGGTTTCTGGTAGCATCTATAGGATTCTCTCTATATAGTATCATGTCATCTTCTAACAGTGACAGCTTTACATCTTCTTTTCCAGTTTGGATTCCTTTTATTTCTCTTTCGTCTCTGATTGCTATGGCTAAAACTTCCAAAACTATGTTGAATAATAGTGGTGAGAGAGGGCACACTTGTCTTGTTCCTGATCTTAGTGGAAATGATTTTAGTTTTTCACCATTGAGAATAATGTTGGCTGCAGGTTTGTCATATATGGCCTTTATTATGCCGAGGTAAATTCCCTCTATGCCCACTTTCTGGAGGGTTTTTACCATAAATGGGTGTTGAATTTTGTCGAAAGCTTTTTCTGCATCTATTGAGACGATCATATGATTGTTCTCCTTCAATTCGTTAATATGGTTTATCACATTGATTGATTTGCGTACATTGAAGAATCCTTGCATTCCTGGGATAAACCGCACTTGATCATGTTGTATGATCCTTTTAATGTGATGTTGGATTCTGTTTGCTAGTATTTTGTTGAGGATGTTTGCATCTATGTTCATCAGTGATATTGGCCTGTAGAGTTCGTTTTTTGTGACATCTTTGTCTGGTTTTTGTATCAAGGTATGGTGGCCTTGTAGAGTGAGTTGGGGAGTGTTCCTCCCTCTGCTATATTTTGGAATATTTTGAGGAGGATAGGTGTTAGCTCTTCTCTAAATGTTTGATAGAATTCTCCTGTGAAGCCATCTGGTCCTGGGCTTTTGTTTGTTGGAAGATTTTTAACCACAGTTTCAAGGTCAGTGCTTGGGATTGGTCTCTTTATATTTTCTATTTCTTCCTGGTTCAGTCTCAAAATGTGTTTTTCTAAGAATCTGTCCATTTCTTCCCGGTTGTCCATTTTATTGGCATATAGTTGCTTGCAGTAATCTCTCATGATCCTTTGTATTTCTGCAGTGTCAGTTGTTACTTCTCCTTTTTCATTTCTAATTCTGTTGACTTGAGTCTTCTCCCTCTTTTTCTTGATGAGTCTGGCTCATGGTTTATCAATTTTGCTTATCTTCTCAGAGAACCAGGTTTTAATTTTATTATCTTTGCTATCGTTTCCTTCGTTTCTTTATCATTTATTTCTGATCCGATCTTTCTGATTCCTTTCCTTCTGCTAACTTTGGGGTTTTTTTTGTTCTTCTTTCTCTAATTGCTTCAGGTGTAAGGTTAGGTTGTTTATTTGAGATGTTTCTTGCTTCTTGAGGTAAGATTGTATTGCTATAAACTTCCCTCCTAGAACTGCTTTTGCTGCATCCCATAGGTTTTGGGTTGTTGTGTTTTCATTGTCATTTGTTTCTAGGTATTTTTTGATTTCCTCTTTGATTTCTTCAGTGATCTCTTAGTTTTTTAGTAGTGTATTGTGTAGCCTCCATGTGTTTGTATTTTTTTACAGTTTTTTTTCTTGTAATTGCTATCTAGTCTTACAGCGTTGTGGTCAGAAAAGGTACTTGATACAATTTCAATTCTCTTAAATTCCCCAAGGTTTGATTTGTGACCCAAGATATGATCTATCCTGGAGAATGTTCCATGAGCACTTGAGAAGAAAGTGTATTGTGTTGTTTTTGGATGGAATGTCCTACAAATATCAGTTAAGCCCATCTTGTTTGATGTATCATTTAAAGCTTGTGTTTCTTTATTTATTTTCATTTTGGATGATCTGTCCATCGGTGAAAATGGGGTGTTAAAGTCCCCTACTATGACTGTGTTACTGTTGATTTCCCCTTTTATGGTTGTTAGCATTTGCCTTATGTATTGAGGTGCTCCTATGTTGGGTGCATAATTATTTACAATTGTTATAGCTTCTTCTTGGATTGATCCCTTGATCAATATGTAGTGTTCTTCTTTGTCTCTTGTAATAGTCTTTATTTTAAAGTCTATTTTGTCTGATATGAGAATTGCTACTCCAGCTTTCTTTTGATTTCCATTTGCATGGAATATCTTTTTCCATCCCCTCACTTTCAGTCTGTATGTGTCCGTAGGTCTGAAGTGGGTCTCTTGTAGACAGCATATATATGGGTCTTGTTTTTCTATCCATCCAGCCAGTCTATGTCTTTTGGTTGGAGCATTTAATCCATTTACATTTAAGGTAGTTATCGATATGTATGTTCCTATTACCATTTTCTTAACTGTTTTGGGATTAGTATTATAAGTCTTTTCCTTCTCTTGTGTCTCCTGCCTAGAAAAGTTCCTTTAGCATTTGTTGTAAAGCTGGTTTGGTGGTGTTGAATTCTCTAAGCTTTTGCTTGTCTATAAAGTTTTTAATTTCTCTGTTGAATCTGAATGAGATCTTTGCTGGATAAAGTAATCTTGGTTGTAGGTTTTTCCCTTTCATCACTTTAAATATGTCCTGCCACACCCTTCTGGCTTGCAGAGTTTCTGCTGAGAAATCAGCTGTTAACCTTATGGGGATTCCCTTGTATGTTATTTGTTGCTTTTCCCTTGTTGCTTTTAATATTTTTTCTTCGTATTTAATTTTTGATAGTTTGATTAATATGTGTCTTGGCATGTTTCTCCTTGAATTTATCCTGCATGGGACTCTCTGTGCTTCCTGGACTTGATTGACTATTTCCTTTCCCATATTAGGGAAGTTTTCAACTATAATCCTTGAAATATTTTCTCAGTCCGTTTCTTTTTCTCTTCTTCTTCTGGGACCCCCATAATTCAAATGTTGGTATGTTTAATGTTGCCCCAGATGTCTCTGAGACTGTCTTCAATTCTTTTCATTCTTTTTTCTTTATTCTGCTCTGTGGTAGTTATTTCCTCTATTTTATCTTCCAGGTCACTTATCCTTTTTTCTGCCTCAGTTATTCTGCTATTGATTCTTTCTAGAGAATTTTTAATTTCATTTATTGTGTTGTTCATCATTGTTTGTTTGCTCTTTAGTTTTTCTACTTCCTTTTTTAAAGTTTTTTTGTATTTTCTCCATTCTATTTTCAAGATTTTGGATTGTCTTTACTATCATTATTCTGAATTCTTCTTCAGGTAGCCTGCCTATTTCCTCTTCATTTGTTTGGTCTGGTGGGTTTTTACTTTGCTCTTTCATCTGCTGTGTATTTCTCTGTCTTCTCATTTTGCTTAAGTTACTGGTTTGGGGTCTCTTTTTCACAGGCTGCAAGTTTGTAGTTCCTGTTGTTTTTGGTGTCTGCCCCCAGTGGGTAAGGTTTGTTCAGGCTTGTGTAGGCTTCCTGGGAGAGTGGATTGGTGCCTGTGTTCTGGTAGGTCGGGCTGTATCTTGTCTTTCTGGTGGGCAGAGCCTCATCTGATGGTGTGTTTTGGGGTGTCTGTGAATTTAGTATGATTTTAGGCAGCCTCTCTGCCAGTGGGTGGTGTTGTGTTCCTGTCTTGCTAGTTGTTTGGCATGGGATGTCCAGCACTGTAGCTTGTTGTTCGTTGAGTGGAGCTGGGTCTTAGCATTAAGATGGAGATCTCTGGGAGAGCTTTTGCTGTTTGATATTTGATGTTACATGGGTCCAGGTGGTCTCTGGTGGACAATGTCCTGAAGTCGGCTCTCCCACTTAAGAGGCTCAGACCTGACACCTGGCCGAAGCGCCAAGACCCTGTCAGCCACACAGCAGACTCTTTTTGGCCCTTGTCTTCCTGTCCTCAAGCCACCACACGTCAGCCACTTCCACGCCCTCAGAGTTTCCCAGTGGTGCCCCTGCATTAATCTTGAGTTTTAATAATATATATGCAAGTTTCAAATTAGCCTATTTTATGACATAGTATAATAAGCATTATATTCTTCATGGAAGTTAATCCAGAGAATCTCCAGTTATACAGTTGACTTCCAACATCACATCATATCAAGGGTACTGACATGTATTAATATAACTTTTCATTGATACTGACTTTGATCACCTGGCTGAGGTTGAGGAATGGTGTTTACATTATTAAAGGTCAGAAAAATCAAAAGAAGAATAATATTTTATAACATGAGTCTAATACATGAAATTCAGTGTCTATAAATAAATTTTACTGGAACCCAGCCATGTTGAGTAGTTGCAAAGCAGACCATGGACTACAAAGCCAAAAATTTGCACCATCTGGCCCCCTGGTGTAGTGAAACAAGAACTGGCTTGAGTCAAACATAAGTGGATTCAAATCTCAGCTCTGGAATTCCCACCTATGTGGCCTGTGTGCAGTTGCTCTGAAATGTAGTTTCCTTATCTATAAAATGGGGTTGTTAATGCCTGTTTTAAGGTCATAATAAGGATTATGTAAGGAGGATGATGCTGATTAATCTGTCAATAATTAACATTTATTACTGATCAAAAGGATGTTATTATCCCCCATTAAACAAACAAACAAACAAAAAACAGATTCAGAGAAGTAGAGTGATTTGCATGCCTGCTGGTAAACCTCAATTGGAGTTTCAGTGCATGTCTACTGGTGCTGCAGCATCAGGACCATCACCAGCTTTCAAACCAGACATTGCAATGTGGCTCTAGGCTCTAGGTCTTGCTAACTGTATATTCTTGAGCAAGTCATTCTTCCTCCCTGAAGCTAAGTTTCTTCATCTACAAAAACGAGGCTAATACACAAAATTTACTACAGAAGACTGATTTGAAGATTAACAGAGCTAAGGTATATAAATTCACAGTTACATAGGAAGGAGTCAGGAAACATGAGTTCAATTTTGCACTACATCAAGCTGCATTTATGGGAATAGAAACCTATCTGAAAGTGCTTTGAGAAAAATAAGGAAAGTAAAAACACCAAAGGCAAAAAAAGTCAATAATCCTCTGATTATTTCTTGTTTTGAATTATCTGCTTTGTACTTTCTTCAACGAGGGAAGACATGAGGGAGACTACCAGGTATAAAGCATGGTGGACAGATAAATGAATGTGAGGCATTCCTCAACTGCAGGAGTTATGAACCTGAGTTGACTGCAGTATAAGATTAAAAATTCATACTTCTTCTGAATTAAGAAATCCACAACCAAGATATGATAATGAATACATTTCTTCATCTGAGGCGCTTAGATTCTTTAAAGCACCTCATAATTCCTATTGTCCTCACCTCCTCCAGGCTTGTCTCCAATTTCTCCTGGTAGCTGGATGTAAATTGCACATACCCATCCTCTTGAAGACTTTTCTTTTTTACTCCCTTAAAGGCTTTGGAGAAAACTTCATCATGGTTAAGAAATTAGCTTTTAGAGTGTTCCTAGAGAAGCTTTTTATTTCCTTTCAGGATCCTCCCTTGGCCTGAGTATTGTCACCAAGACATGGCTGAAGTTTCTCTTGGATGACGCAGGCATATTTATAGGTGCTTGTCAAGTATTAAAAATAATTTGAAAAATAATATCCTACAAACTATACGTAGTCCATGAAAAAAATCCTTACTTTGAGCAACAAAATAGGAATCCAATTAACTTTTAACCTTATCTCATTCAATATCTAGAGTGTGCTTCTTAGGGAAAGGACTTGGTGGTTTCAATCTCTGCTCTATCCCAGCGTGCAGAACAGCTTTAGCACATAGTAAAGATGCAATACATATTTACTGAATGATCACCTGTACAGCAGCCAGAAAGAAAAGACTTTCAATCCCAAGTGATGGCTATCTGACTTAACTATGATATATTTACTTTCTTTCCCTCCTTTTTTCCTTCTCTGAATATTTAGAGTGCGTATCATATGCCACTCCAGATACAAAGTGTTGGAATACAATGGTTAACAAAATAGACACAGGGCCTAGATAATACAGCTTACCAGAGGAAATCCAGACAATTAAAGGAACATTCACAGTATAACTTGGTAAATGCTATGATAGGAAGCATGGGGTACGGGAGATGAACTTAATCCAAACTCAGAGGTCAAAAAAATCTTCCTAAAGAATGTGACTTAGCTGAAGCATGAATAATGCATAAGAGTATAATCTAAGCATAAATTGGAACTTGACATGGTCCAGTTTCTTCATGGAATCACAATCAGACATAATAATAGTACAGCCCATCAACCAAAAGTAATTAAAAATGAGGTCCAATCTTTACTAACATCTCTCAAAGAACATTAACATGGTCTAATTCATTATGCACAGCACACATCTCAAAATATACTATACTCCTCTTCTCAACTTTGCAACCTTACAGTAGCTACAGGGTTATACACACCTTAAAAAATATCGCTTCCACATCAATCTCTCACTGCATCTCTGTGTGTGTCTTAAGTTACACTCCATTCTCCAACATGACCTGAAAGTCCATGGCAATTTCCACTCCATGACCAGCCATGCTGGGTTGCTCCAGTGGATACATGACTGGTCCAGCCTGGAAAAAGTTTGTGTTAAACTCTGTGAAGTATGGTTCCTCTCTTGCTAAGTGAGATGAATTAATTAATTCAATACTAGTTAATAAAATTAATTTCTGATTAATAATATTCCCACCGTCATTATAGGAATTAGTCTTACAAATGAAAGGCAATAAACATTGGAGGAGTAATCCAGCCAGAGCGATCATTTTGGGGTTGGTAAAGAACTTCAGTACGACAAGAGTATAGCATGTACATTGCAAAGGGACAGGAGAGGAAATGAGGGACTCAAGGAGGTTCTCTATCCCATACTATATTGACTATACTAAATATTTTGAACTTTAACCAATGAATGGTACTTGAGGAGATCAAGATTATTCCACTGCTCTCATTGGCAGCCGTTAACCTCTTTAATGAATGTTGTCCCTTATCCTCTAATTTAATCCCATCTGTGAAAAATTTTAAACCCAAGTATTAAAAAAGTAAAAAAAAAATTTTTAAACCAATATTTTCTTATCAATCACTGGGAGCAACAGTATCTCAGGCAGCTGTGAGCAGCTGTGGCTCCTTCTGGCCATCTCTTCGTGTTGCCTACATTCTTCTAAGTCACACGTCTTCTACACCAGCTTCACCCATGAGCAGTAGGACACTTTCCATGTCTTTCCAAATTGCCTGTAAGGAAATGTCATAACAATTGACAAAATGAGAAAAAGTGTTTTACAAAGTTTGCTACTTTTAGCAAACTTAATTCAAACATGAGCTATGTCATTAAATAACTCAAAGATATATATAAACATGAAAGAGCTCTTCACACCTTTTAGTGTGTGCTCAGAGCCCAGTGATATCAGCATATGTTATCCCTCTTACTGGTCCACACATCATATCTGTCTCCCACTTATGTTCCCTCTTCCCTGTGTATGTGTGTGGGTGTCTAAGTGGCCCTCTATGAATGGAGGCTCCATTCTTACTAAATGGCAATTCTCCTAAACTTAGTTTCCTCGCCTAGAAAATGCAGATAACAATACCTACCTTGGTTGTAAGGCTTGGTTGTAAGTGCAGAATGAAATGATTATTGTGTAACAGCAGCGGTACATGAAAAATCTGGTTCAGAAGTTATTAACTAATGAATGCTCAGAATATGCTCATTTCCTCCCCTTTCCTTTTTTGACAGGTGGAAGAAGCAAATCCAGTTTTCTGTCTTTGATTCATTCTTGGGAAAAAGAATAAAAGTCTGACATTGAACTTCACCTTGGGGTACTTCAAAAGGTCTGAATAAATACAGCGCTATGGAAATGGCAACTCTTCCATGGGGCAAACTTTCACCTGTCTGAACAGCACACTTTAAAGGAATATAGAGTTCTGAAATGCCACATTTCACCTCCATTGTCAATGTTGAATATTTGTTGCCCTCAGAAATGAAAACACATCTGTGATGGCATTCTCATCTTTCCATTCATTTTATAAGCACTAGATTTGCAAGAGGAAACTGGCCGGAGTTCAGGGCAGTAAAAGCTTCACTTCAGCTCCTAAAAGACCAGGCAGAAATTTCAGGAGAACGGTGGGTTCTCTGGTTCTGTCTTCTACTCTGTACCACACTATGAAATATGTCACCCAGTGTTAACAGATTAGGTGCAAACATGGGGTCAAACTTCATAGGATTTTGTCTGTGTCTTAAAACAGGGATCGAACTTTGATGACAGATGGCAGGGAAGGTCGTTCTAAGTAGAAGAGATACCTTGAGCAAAGGCCTAGAGGCACAAGAGAACAGGACATTACCTTGAAACAAGGATTTGACTAATGAGGTTGGACCACATGGTGAAGGAAAGCTGTTAAGTTTATACTGGGGGTGGGGAGAGTAAATGAAGTAGAATTTCTATTTTTAAAGAGAAAAACACAATTGTAGAAATCACACCACTGGATTTTAAGACTTACTATAAAGCTATAGTAATCAAATCAAGACTAGACAGTAAAGCTTTGGTATGTGCAAAGAAATAGAAACACAGATCAATAAAAGAAAATGTAGAGTCCAGAAATGCATCCATACAGATATAACCATCTGAACTTTGATAAAAGTATAATAGGAATTCAATTGAAAAAGGATAATTTTTTTCAATAAATGATGTTGAAACAATTGGTCATCCATGTATGAAAAAAACGAAATTTGACCGAAACCTCACACAATTTATAAAGGTTAACTCAAATTATAGTTCTAAATGTAAAATATAAAACTATACAACTTTTAGGAAAAAACATAGGAGGAAATATTTGAGACCTGGAGTTAAGCAAAGAGTTCTTTAAAATGACACCAAAATTACAATCTATAAAATTAAAAAAAGTGATAAACTGGTCTTCACCAAAATTTAAAACTTTTGGTCTGCTGAAGATACAAAAGAATGGGACGATACAGACTAGGTGAAAATATTTGCAAATCACACATCCAACAATAGACATCATCCAGAATATAAAGAATTTCTAAAACTCAGTAATAAGAAAATAAATAGTCTAATACAAAATAGGCAAAGGTCATGAACTTCACAAAAGAGGATGTAAGGATGACAAATAAGCACTCAAAAAATTCAACACCATTAGCTAATAGGATAATACAAATTAAAAACCACTGTGTTAATCACTATATCCTTATTAGAATGGCCAACAATATTAAAAATACTACGTGCTGAAAAGAATGAAGAACAATTAGAACTTTCTCACATTATTGGTGAGAATGCAAAATGACACTGCCAAAATGATGAGTGGTAGCATGATGGTTAATTTCATACTTCAACTTGGCTGGGCCACAGTGCCCAAATATTTGGTTAAACATTATTCTGGATATTTCTTTGAGGGTGCTATATGAACAAGATTAATGTTCAAGTTGGTAGACGTTGAATAAAACAGGTTGTAGGTGAGCCTCATCCAATTAGTCAAAGACGTTACTAGAACAATGACTAACCTTCCCAGAGCAAAAAAGAAACTCTTCCAGCAGACTGCCTTTGGACTCAAACTGCAATTCTTTCATGTGTCTCCAGTCTGCAGTCCTATCCCATCAGATTTTGTATTCATCAAGCCTCTATAATCATATGAGCCATGAGCCAATTATTTTAAATAAATGTCTAGATAGATAGATAGATAGATAGATAAAATAGTCATATACATATGTGCATGTATACATAAATATACATGTGTACATATACAAACATACATTTGTATATATACACGTGTGTGAGTGTGTATATACACACACAACCTATTGGTACTGTTCTCTTGAGAACCCTAATTAATTAATGCAGGCAATTTCTTACAAAGTTAAACATATACTCACCATATAACCCAGCAGTTGCCCTCCTGGGTATTTGCCCTTGATAAATGCAAAGTGATATTCACACAAAGTCTATACTCCAATATTCTTAGCAGATTTATTTGTAATATCAAAAACCTTCAAAAAACCAAACTGTCCTGCAAGTGAATGGATAAATGAACTTTGTTAAACTGATGCAATGGAATACTATTCAGCTGTAAAAAGGAACAAACTAGTGATACAGGCAACAGCCTGGATGAATCTCAAAGACATTATGCTTAGGGAGAGAAGCCAGTTTCAAAGAGTTAATACTATAGGATTTCATTTATTTGACATTATAAGAAAAGTTAAAAAATAGTGATGGAAAACGGATCAGTGATCTCTACAAGTTAAGAGTAGGTGGGAGTTGTCACTGTAAAAGGGTAATATAAGAGAATGTTTGGGTATGATCACTTTTCTATATCCTGATTGTGGTGGTAGTTACACAAACACAGAAATGTTTGCAAATGCATAAAACTGAAAACCAGATGTATGAAAAATTTTTAAATAATAACATTAAAAGGCATTGATATATAAAACCCTCCATTTTAAGCTTTTGATTCAAAGTACAAATAAAACCAAAATTAAAGAATCTCTAGAAAAGAAAATTAATGAAATTGATATATATCAGAATCTATGAGATAAAACTAACACAATTCTCAGGAAAGAAAACAAGAATGCCCATCAACGGTCTCATTTAACATTGAACTGGAGGATCTAGACAAGGCATTTAGGCAAGTAAAAGGAATTATAACCAGATGATATAATGGTGTACTTAGAAAATAACCCAAGAAAATCATCTGAAAAACTACAAATATTCAGAGTTTTCAGAAAGCTTAAAGAGTAAAAACAGTAATAATATACAAAAATCAATCAATAGATGTCATCTATACAAAAAATCTGCTAGAAAAATAACAAAAGAAAGATCCCACTTAAAATAGCAACAAAAACAACAAAATTAGAGAGAAAAAAAAAAAACATAATGAGGAATGTGCAAAACCTATGTAAAGAAAACTTTGTTACCATTAAAGTACACAAAAGAAGAAAAACAAAGGCAAAGAACATTTCTTGGAATGGATCCATGATTAACATCATGAAGGTGTTAATTTCCCCCAAAGTATCTTACACATTTAACAAGATCCCAATAAAATTGTTCTTCCTTTGTTGTTATTGTTATCATTGGGATAGGAAAGGAGAGGAATTAGACAAGTTGAAAGTACAGTTCTGTAAAATTAAATAAATAAACAAAAATACTGGAACTGAAAAAGAAGAGCAATGTGAGGGCTGTAGTCCAACAATAAATCCCATTAAATTGTCAACCCACAATAATAAGAACAATATAATTTTGGCACATGAATAGACAAATTGGAGAGAATTAAAAGACTGAAAATGAACTCAGATACATAAGTGTTTAAGATGTCCTGTCAAATCACATCGGTAAAGAAAGGACTATTCAATAAATGGTATGGAAAAAACTGAATAGCCTTAGGAGGAAAGAATAAGTTAAATACATTTATTCATACAACAAAATAAACTCCAGTTGGATCAAGATTTAAACGTAAAATTGAAATCCCAAAAGAACTGGAAAAGAAGAAAACCTTGGAGGAATATGTGTTTCTTGCAGAGGAAAATCTTGCAGAGGAAAATTCTCCCTAATCATGATTAGAAATCCAGAAGTTATTAAAAAAAATTTTTAGTACACAATAAAACTTCTAAATGGCCAAAAAGAATCATAAGGAAAGAAGAAAGTAAGGAAAGAAGGAAGGAAGGAAGAGGAGGGATGGAGGGAGGGATGGAGGGAGGGAGGGAGGAAAGAAGAAAGAAAAACTGGGCAAAATGTGTGTAACTTGCATGATATTACAAAGCACTAACATTGCCAATATACAAGAAACTCCTAAAAACTTATAAAAAAGACCAAAAACTTGGAAAAAATAGGCAAAGGATATGAACGCTTAATTTACAGAAAAAAATAAAAATGTCTGTAATTAATAGATTCTCTTCACTCATAATAAAAAAGATACAAATGAAAATTACATTAAGATCTAAATTTCACCTATCAAAATGGCAAGAATATGAACAAATTTTAATAATAAACTCTTTTTATTGGTATATGACATTATATGTCTCATGTGTACACTATTATAATTTGACATCTGTATACTTCTACAAAGTGATCACCTCCAAAGGTCTAGTTACCATTTGTCACCATACAATTGACCCCCTTCACCCATTTTGCCCTCCCCTAATCTTCCCCTCTGATTAAAAACAATCTGTTCTCTGTATCTAGGAGTTTGCTTTTGTTTTGTTTAGATTCCACATGAGTGAAATCATAGGGTATTTGTCTTTTCCCTCTGATTTAGTTCACCTAATATAATACACTCAGGTTCCATCAGTGTTGTTGCAAATGGCAAGATTCAATTCTTCTCTATGGCTGAGTAAGATACCATTATCTATCTATCTATCTATCTATCTATCTATCTATCTATATGTATATATGTATATAATGTATCAATATAATGCTTCAATGAAAATGGTTATGGGAATATCTTTTCAAGTTAGTGTTTTTGTATTCTTCAGATAAATACTCAGAAGTGGAATAGCTGGACCATATGGTTGTTCCAATTTTAATTTTATTGAGAAATCTCCACGCTGTTTTCCACAGTGGCTGCACCAATTTACATTCCCATCAACAGTATGCAAGGGTTCTCTTTTCTACACATCTTCTCCAATACTTGTTATTTCTTGTCTTTTTGATAATAGGTATTCTAACAGCTGTGAGGTGATATCTCATAGTGGTTTTGATTTGCATTTTCCAAATAATTAGTGAGGTTGAACATCTTTTCTAATTCCTCCTAACCATCTGTGTATCTTCTTTGGAAAAATGCCTATTCAGGTTCTCTGTCCATTTTTTAAATTGAGTTGCTTTTTTTTGTTGTAGAGTATGAGTTTGTTGTATGAGTTCTTTATACATTTTAGATACTAACCTCTTATTGGAAATAATGATTTGCAAATATCTTCCCCCACTCAGTAGGTTGCCTCTTTGTCTTAATGATGGTTGCCTTCACTGTGCAGAAGCTTTTAATTTTGGTGTAGTCACATTTATTTTATTTTTGTTTCCCTTGCTTTTGGAGACAGATCCACAAAAAAAGTTGCTAAACCTGACAGCAATGAGATAATGACCCATGTTTTCTTCTAAAAATGTTATGGTTTCAGGTCTTACATCCAAGCCTTTAATCCATTCTGAGTTAATTTTTTTGTATGGTGTAACATAGTGATCAGTTTCATTCTTTTGCATGTGGCTGTCCAGTTTTCCCAACACCATTTATTGAAGAGGCTGTTCTTTATCCATTGTATATTTCTGGCTCCTTTGTCATAAATTGTCCATATATGTGTGGATTTATTTCTGTGCTCTCAGTTCTGTTCCACTGATCTGTGGGTCTGTTTTTATGCCAAGACCATATTGTTTTGATTAGTGTAGCTTTTTGGAATAATTTGAAGTCAGGGAGGATGATACCTTCAGTTTTGTTCTTCTTTCTCAAGATAGCTTTGGGATCTTCTGTGATTCCATACAAATTTTAGAATTACTTGTTCTAGCTCTGTGAAAAATATTATTGAAATTTTGATAGAGACTGCATTGAATCTGTAGATTGCTTAGGAATATACTCTTGAAGATGCTGGAGGAAGCAAGAACCCTTGTACATTTCTTGTGGGAACATTCACTGGTAAAATGCCTATGAGGGGCAACTTGACAACAGCTATCAGAACTACACATAAATAGATATTTTGATCTAACAATTTCACTTTTGTAAACATTCTATACAGATATTCCTGCCCATATATGTACAAATTTGCAGCATAACTTGCAATATCAAAAAATAAGAGTCCCATTGTCCGTCAGCTGGGACTGGTTCAATAACTTATGAAATACTAAGCGCTATAATGAAACACTAAGCAGCTATGATACAAAATGAGGAGCTCTCCACACACTGGTATAGAATGATTTCCAAGATATATTATTAAGATGAAGAAGAAAAGACCAAAGTGCAGAACAGTGTGTGCAATATGCTACTTTTTATAAGATGAGTAAAGGCAGGGAAAGATCTCTTATATCTTTGTATACTCATACAGCAATTCAGAGATGCACAAGAATCTAAAAACAGTGGCTCCCTATCTGGCAATGCGTGGGAATTGGAAAGGCAAGTGACAGATTGGAGGGAGACTGTAACATAATTTCTTCCCATTTTAAAACTATATGGGGATAGCTTCAAGATGGCAGAGGAGTAGGACATGGAGATCACCTTCCTCCCCACAAGTACATCAGGAATACATCTACACGTGGAACAGCTCCCAAGGAACACCTACTGAACGCTGGCAGAAGACCTCAGATTTCCCAAAAGCTTTGATTTACCATTTGTCTTAGGGTTCTGTCTGTCCGTTTTTTTTTTTTTTTTTTTTTTTAGTCAAATTTTTAGTGCTTGTTATCATTGGTGGATTTGTTTTTTGGTTTGGTTGTTCTTTCTTTCTTTCTTTTATTTTTTTACTACTTTTTAATTTTTAATATTTTTAAATATTTATTTTAATAACTTTAATTTATTTTCTTTTCCTTTCTTTCTTTTTTTTTTTCCCTCCCTTTTCTTCTAAGCCGTGTGGCTGACAGAGTCTTGGTGCTCCAGCCAGCTGTCAGGCCTGAGCCTCTGGGGTGGGAGAGCTGAGTTCAGGACATTGGTCCACCAGAGACCTCCAGGCCCCACATAATATCAAACAGCGAAAGCTCTCTCACAGATCTCGATCTCAATGATAAGACTCAGCTACATTCAATGACCAGCAAGCCATAGTGCTGGACACACTATGCCAAACAACTAGCAAGACAGGAACACAACCCCACCCATTAGAAGAGAGGCTGCCTAAAATAATAATAAGTTCACAGACACCCCAAAACACACCACCGGGTGCAATCCTGGACACCAGAAAGACAAGATCCAGCCTCATGCACCAGAAAACAGGTGCCAGTCCCCTACACCAGGAAGCCTACACAACCAACTGAACCAACCTTACCCACTGGATGCAGATACCAAAAACAACGGGAACTACGAACCTGCAGCCTGGAAAAGGAAACCCTAAACACAGTAAGTTAAGCAAAACGAGAAGACAGAGAAACACACGACAGATGAAGGAGCAAAGTAAAAACCACCAGACCAAAAAAATGAAGAGGAAATAGGCAGTCTACTTGAAAAACAATTCAGAGTAATGATAGTAAAGATGATCCAAAATCTTGGAAATAGAATGGAGAAAATACAAAAAAAAAACGTTTAACAAGGACATAGAAGAAATAAACAGCAAACAAACAATGATGAATAACACAATAAATGAAATTTAAAATTCTCTAGAAGAAATCAATAGCAGAATAACAGGCAGAAAAACAGATAAGTGACCTGGAAGATACAATAGAGGAAATAACTACCACAGAGAAGAAAAAAAAAAAAAATGAAAAAAATTGAGGACAGTCTCAGAGACCTCTGGAACAACATTAAACACACCAACATTTGAATTATAGGGGTCCCAGAAAAAGAAGAGAAAAAGAAAGGGACTGAGAAAATATTGGAAGAGATTATACTTGAAAACTTCCCCAATATGGGAAAGCAAAGAGTCAATCAAATCCAGGAAGTGCAGAGAGTCCCATACAGGATAAATCCAAGGAGAAACACGAAAAGACACATGTTAATCAAACTATCAAAAATTAAATACAAAGAAAAAATATTAAAAGCAGTAAGGGAAAAGCAATAAATAACATACAATGGAATCCCCATAAGGTTAACAGCTGATCTTTCAGCAGAAACTCTGCAAGACAGAAGGGAGTGGCAGAACATATTTAGAGTGATGAAAGGGAAAAACCTACAACCAAGATTACTCTACCTAGCAAGGATCTCATTCAGATTCGATGGAGAAATTAAAACCTTTACAGACAAGAAAAAGTTTAGAGAATTCAGCACCACAAAACCAGCTTTACAACAAATCCTTAAGGAACTTCTCTGGGAGGAAACACAAGAGAAGGAAAAGACCTACAATAACAAACCAAAAACAATTAAGAAAATGGTAATAAGAACATAAATATAGATAACTACCTTAACTGTAAATGGATTAAATGCTCCAACCAAAAGACATAGACTGGCTCAATGGATACAAAAACAAGACCCATATATATGCTGTCTACAAGAGACCCACTTCAGACCTACAGACACATACAGATCAAAAGTGAGGGGATGGAAAAAGATATTCCATGCAAATGGAAACCAAAAGAAAGCTGGGGTAACAATTCTCATATCAGACAAAATAGACTTTAAAAGAAAGTCTATTACAAGAGACAAAAAAGGACAGTACATAATGATCAAGGGATCAATCCAAGAAGAAGATATAACAACTGTAAATTTTATGCACCCAACATAGGAGCACTTCAATACTTAAGGCAAATGCTAACAACCATAAAAAGGGAAATCAACAGTAACACAATCAGAGTAGGGGACTTTAACACCCCATTGTCACCAATGGACAGATCATCCAAAATGAAAATAAATAAAGAAACACAAGCTTTAAGTGATACATTAAACAAGATGGACTTAATTGATATTTATAGGACATTCCGTCCAAAAACAACAGAATACACTTTCTTTTCAAGTGCTCATGGAACATCCTCCAGGATAGATCATATCTTGGGTCACAAATCAAACCTTGGGAAATTTAAGAAAATTGGAATTGTATCAAGTATCTTTTCCGACCACAATGCTATGAGACTAGATATCAATTACAGGAAAAAATCTGTAAAAAATACAAACACATGGAGACTAAACAATACACTACGAAATAACCAAGAGATCACCGAAGAAATCAAAGAGGAAATCAAAAAATACCTGGAAACAAATGACAATGTAACGACCCAAAACCTATGGGATGAAGTACAAGCAGTTCTAAGAGGGAAGTTTATAGCAATACAATCCTACTTCAAGATACAAGAAACAGCTCAAATAAACAAACTAACCTTACACCTAAAGCAATTAGAGAAAGAAGAACAAAAAAACCCCAACCTTAACAGAAGGAAAGAAATCAGAAAGATGAGATCAGAAATAAATGAAAAAGAAATGAAGGAAACAATAGCTAAGATAAATAAAACCAAAAGCTGGTTCTTTGAGAAGATAAACAAAATTGATAAACCACTAGCCAGACTCATCAAGAAAAAAAGGGAGAAGACTCAAATCAGTAGAATTAGAAATGAAAAAGGAGAAGTAGAAACTGACACTGCAGAAATACAAAGGATCATGAGAGATTACTACAAACAACTATATGCCAATAAAATAGACAACCTGGAAGAAATGGACGAATTCTTAGGAAAGCACAATCTTCTGAGACTGAACCAGGAAGAAATAGAAAATATTAAGAGACCAATCCCAAGCACTGAAATTGAAACTGTGATTTAAAATCTTACAAGAAATAAAAGCCATGACAAGATGGCTTCACAGGCAAATTCTATCAAACATTTAGAGAAGAGCTAATACCTATGCTTCTCAAACTCTTCCAAAATATAGCAGAGGGAGGAACACTTCCCAGATCATTCTATGAGGCCCCCATCACCCTGATACTGAAAACAGACAAAGATGTCACAAAAAAAGAAAACTAAAGGCCAATATCACAGATGAACATAGATACAAAATCCTCAACCAAATACTAGCAAACAGAATCCAACAGCACATTAAAAGGATCATACACCATGATCAAGTGGGGTGTATCTCCGGAATGAAAGATTCTTCAATATATACAAATCAATCAATGTGATAAACCATACTAACAAATTGAAGGAGAACAACCATATGATCATCTCAGTAAATGCAGAAAAAGCTTTTGACAAAATTCGACCCCCATTTATGATAAAAACCCTCCAGAAGGTCAGCATAGAAAGAACTTACCTCAACATAATAAAGGCCATATGTGACAAACCCACAGCCAACATTGTTCTCAATGGTGAAAAACTGAAACCATTTCCTCTAAGATCCGGAACAAGACATGGTTGCCCACTCTCACCACTATTATTCAACATAGTTTTGGAAGTGTTAGCCACAGCAATCAGAGAAGAAAAAGAAATAAAATGAAACCAAATCGGAAAAGAAGAAGTAAAACTGTCACTGTTTGCAGATGACATGATACTATACACAGAGAATCCCAAAGATGCTACCAGAAAACTACTAGAGCTAATCAATGAATTTGGTAAAGTAGCAGGATATAAAATTAATGCAAAGAAATCTCTTGCATTCCTATACACTACTGATGAAAAGTCAGAAGGAGAAATTAAGGACACATTCCCATTTACCACTGCAACGAAAAGAATAAAATACCTAGGAATAAACCTACCTAAGGAGACAAAAGACCTGTATGCAGAAAACTATAAAACACTGATGAAAGAGATTAAAGATGATACAAACAGATGGAGAGATATACCATGTCCTTGAATTGGAAGAATCAACATTGTGAAAATGACTATACTACCCAAAGCAATCTACAGATTCAATGCAATCCCTATCAAACTACCAATGGCATTTTTCACAGAACTAGAACAAAACATTTCACAATTTGTATGGAAACACAAAAGATCCCGAATAGCCAAAGCAATCTTGAGAAAGAAAAACGGAGCTGGAAGAGTCAGGTCCCTGACTTCAGACTATACTAAAAAGCTACAGTTATCAAGACAATATGGTACTGGCATAAAAACAGAAATATAGATCAATGGAACAGGATAGAAAGCCCAGAGATAAACCCACACACATATGGTCACCTTATCTTTGATAAAGGAGGCCAGAATATACAATGGAGAAAAGACAGTCTCTTCAATAAGTGGTGCTGGGAAAACTGGACAGCTACTTGTAAAAGAATGAAATTAAAACACTCCCTAACACCATACACAGAAATAAACTCAAAATGGATTAAAGACCGAAATGTAAGGCCAGACACTATCAAACTCTTAGAGGAAAACATAGGCAGAACACTTTATGACATAAATCACAGCAAGATCCTTTTTGACCCAGCTCCTAGAGAAATGGAAATAAAAACAAAAATAAACAAATGGGACCTAATGAAACTAAAAAGTTTTGCACAGCAAAGGAAACCATAAACAAGATGAAAAGGCAACCCTCAGAATGGGAGAAAATATTTGCAAACAAAGCAACTGACAAAAGAGTAATCTCCAAAATATACAGGCAGCTCATGCAGCTCAATATCAAAAAAACAACCCAATCCAAAAATGGGCAGAAGACCTAAATAGACATTTCTCCAATGAAGATATACAGATTGCCAACAAACACATGAAAGAATGCTCAACATCACTAATCATTAGAGAAATGCAAATCAAAACCAAAATGAGGTATCACCTCACACTGGTCAGTATGGTCCCTATTAAAAAATCTACAAACAATAAATGCTGGGCACTGTTTGGAGAAAAAGGATCCTTCTTGCACTGTTGGTGGGAATGTAAATTGATACAGCCACTATGGAGATCAGTATGGAGGTTCCTTAAAAAACTAAAAATAGAACTACCATATGACCCAGCAATCCCACTACTGGGCATATACCCTGAGAAAACCATAATTCAAAACGAGTCATGTACCACAATGTTCACTGCAGCACTACTTATAATGGACAAACATGGAAGCACCATAAGTGTCCATCGACAGATGAATGGATAAAGAAGATGTGGCACATATATACAATGGAATATTACTCAGCCATAAAAGAAATGAAATTGATTTATTTGTAGTGAGGTGGATGGACCTAGAGTCTGTTATACAGAGTGAAATAATTCAGGAAGAGAAAAACAAATACCGTATGCTAATACATATATATGGTATGTAAAAAAAAAAAAATGTGGTTCTGAAGAACCTAGGGGCAGGACAGGAACAAAGTCGCAGATGTAGAGAATGGACTTGAGGACATGGAGGGGAGGAAGGGTAAGCTGGGACGAAGTGAGAGTGGCATGGACATATACACCCTACCAAATGTGAAATAGATAGCTAGTGGGAAGCAGCCACATAGCACAGGGAGATCAGCTCAGTGCTTTGTGACCACCTAGAGTGGTGGGATAGGGAGCGTGGGAGGGAGGCGCAACAGGGAGGGGATATGGGGATATATGTATACATATAACTGATTCACTTTGTTATACAGCAGAAACTAACACACCATTGTAAAGCAATTATACTCCAATAAAGATGTTTAAAAAAAAAAAACTATATGAGCCACCTGAATGAATCGTCTTTTGAAAGTTAAAGAAATAAGAATGGTAAGATTCTAGAAGTTTCCCTAAATGAGCGAGTGGTTTAGACACTCATTTACCCAAACCACAGATATTTTTGAGGTGAGGTGTGGTACCCAGGCTTACAGACCAGGGGAAATGAAATTGTCATGGACATCACCTTGTCTTTCCCAAATGCAGAATTTAAAGCCTTAAGCTGTGGGGAAAAAAATACCTAAAAATTATTGACATTTTCACATAACCTCACACTTGCACGTTTGCTAAGACTTTGATCCTCAACTCTTGTTCCTAAGCACTGAGTTAATGGGAGTCCTACATGGCTCAGTGAATGGGTTCACTTGTATGAACAATGCAACAGAAGAGGCACTGCTGTCTTCATCTCACTCTTCCACGAAGGCAGCTGCTGCCTTGAGCTGTCATTTCCAAGGATCACAAGATCAGCAAGGATTACGTACTCACGACTTCCTGACTAAATCACTATGAATCAATCAAAAAAGATCGGTCCAACTAGAGGCTTCTGGGATTTGAATCAGCATCTGCCTGAGGTTTGCAAGTTGAGGGGAATCTCAGCCTGGAGACACATGTTGATTCCACGGTACAGTGTTGGAAGCCCGCATGGAGTAATAAACTTATAGTTGTGTTCTTTTTGAAAAAAAAAAAAAAATCGGTCCTTTAGCATAATACACCTTGTAATAATAGGAAGTTTTCCATTTGCTAACAGTTCAGTGATGAAGATCTGGTTTTTCATGCAGCTGGTTGAGATGTATCTCAGGAGCTGTCTCTTGGATGACCGAATCTGTCATGGGTCAGAGAGTCAAGGATTCATTTTAATCATCCAGACACTTGATGTTTTGGCGCTGTGGCCCATAGTGAACAGCTGTTAACAGTGGCATTTCCTGCGGTACTAATGGGCCGTTCATCCATTTTCAGAGCTAGTTGCTAAATGGACGTGGGTAAATATAGATTCTGAAGTAGAAGACTTTCACCTGCTTTTAAAACTTTTCCAAAAAATCACCTATTCTTTATCCTTACCCAAACAGTGGACTCACAAATGAAAAGAGGTGATTTATTTTTGAACAGGAACAATGGAGAGAAATAGACTTATTTCCCCAGCATTCTGTGACTAGGAGAAACCTACAGTTCATTGAGTCTACCTAGCCAGATTTTCCCAGTCTCTACTCCATTCTCAGCCTGCATGTATAGGGAAGCCCTTAGAAAGACCACGTGGTGAAATCCAAAGAGCAAAGACTCTAGAATAAGAAACAGCTCTGGTCGAATTCTGGCTCTGTGACTTACTGACACTAGAATCCATGGGCAAGTGACTTACCTCTGGGCCCAGCTTCTTCATATAAAGGAATAATGATGATACTGCCTTTCAGGGTAGTTCTGAGTATTAAAAATATGTATTAAAAATGGCTGTCACATTGAAAGCACTCAACAAATCCAGATTATTATTCTTTTATTAAGGGTTGTAACTTGATAATCACAGCTCTTGCAAGGCAGGTCAGGCCTGAGAGTGGTCCCAGAAAACAGATGAAATGTTCCTTCTTGAAGGGCACTTCCTCCTTCTCTTAGTCATTTAGGTGAAGATACACAGACTCCAGAAGGGTTATTCCATTTTCTCTAAGTAACCAGTTTAGTGATATTAAATGAGAAAGTGCCACTCTTATTCAAGAACTTTTTGTTTTTTATAGCTACTTTATTTATTTATTTATTTATTTATTTATTTTTGGCTGTGTTGGGTCTTTCGTTTCTGCGCGAGGGCTTTCTCTAGTTGCGGCAAGCGGGGGCCACTCTGCATCGCGGTGCGCGGGCCTCTCACTATCGCGGCCTCTCTTGTTGCGGAGCACAGGCTCCAGACGCGCAGGCTCAGTAGTTGTGGTGCACGGGCCTAGTTGCTCCGCGGCATGTGGGATCTTCCCAGACCAGGGCTCGAACCCGTGTCCCCTGCATTGGCAGGCAGACTCTCAACCACTGGGCCACCAGGGAAGCCCAAGAACTTTTTACAGAATAAGTGTCCTGTTGGCTTCCCTAAGGAGGCTCCACTAAACTCAGTGCTGAAACTCCCCATTGACTGCTATCTTGTCTCAGACCCCTGTGTTAGTTGGTGAACAAGACAGACAGGATGCTTGTCCTTTAATAAATACTAAGTTTCATGGGGTTTAGATAAAAATAAGCAGGCAATTAAAAATGGTGTAAAACATGCCACAGTTGAGGATATATAGAATGCTATATAAACAAAATCGCAGACCGAGGCAGGAGGTAGGGGAATAGTCATATAAAAGAGAAATAAGAGTTAACCAGGGGAATGGGATGCATGATGCTGGGACGAGGGGAGCATTATTCCAGACAGAAGGAACAGCAGGGGTGGGTTGACTGGCAAGAAAATGAGTATTTTCGCTGAAGAGTTGAGCTGTGAGGAGACCCTGCAGTGTCTTCTAAGTCAGAGTCAGCCATCAGAAGGCTTTAAGCAGGGATGAGTACAATCAGATCTGTGTTTAAGAAAGATTGCTGTGACTGGAGGATGGAAAATAGATTCAAAGCAGCATGACTGAAGGCAGCAAGATCCCTGGGAGACTGCTGCAGTAAGCGGGGTGAGAGATGGTGTTTACTAGGGAAATGGCAATGAGATCTTGGAATAGAAAGGACTTTTTGGGTAGTGCCCATCCCACATTGTGATACATCTTAGCAAATTTTACTAAACAGTGAAATTAAACATGTCAACTCAAGGCAAACATCCTTAGTGAGTTTCATTTTAATTGGCAAAGTTTTCTCACTTCCAGCCAGGGAATTGTTTATTCAAAAAACCTGTGAGAACTGGTATACACAAGGCACTCAGGATTTACAAAGCGGAAACTGCCATGATCAGTGCAGAAGGGCAAGGGCTACAAATACAAAAATAACGGAAAGAACCTAGGGGCAGGACCGGAATAAAAACGCAGACGTAGAGAATGGACTTGAGGACACAGCGGGGGGAAGGGTAAGCTGACATGGACATATATACACTACCAAACGTAAAATAGATAGCTAGTGGGAAGCAACCGCATAGCACAGGGAGATCAGCTCGGTGCTTTGTGACCACCTAGAGGGGTGGGAGGGAGACGCAAGAGGGAGGGGATATGGGGATATACGTATACATATAGCTGATTCACTTTGTTATACAGCAGAAACTAACACAACATTGTAAAGCAATTTTGCTCCAATAAAGATGTTTAAAAACATAACAGAAAGAGATGGTGCTTTCTGTGCTATCAGAAAAAGTTCTCAACAAATATTGATCCAATACATGAAAGAATAAGTGAATCAATGATGTTAGCTTCTGTTTGGCCTTAAAGGGTTGAGATAGGAGGGAAGTTCTGAGAGGAAGAAATAAAACTGAATATCCATGTTGAGGAGATTCCGTGAGTGAAGATACCGAGGTAGGGAAATAGGGAAAGTGAAAGCGTTCTGCTTAGGGAAGTATAATCTGCATACACAGGCCCGGACTGAGGCAGGAAAGAATGGCACACAAAATGTAGATAAGAGTTGGAATGCAGAAAGTTGGGAGGATGCAGATTTAAAAATTTTTTTTCTTCATGGGGGGAAACACTGGAGGTTTCTGGGTATGAAAGTAGATGAATCAGAGTGAGAACCATCATCTTAATTGGTTAATTTCTCTTCTTTTCTCTCCTGTGTTCTCTGTGATAATGTGCACGTGTGCATGTGTGTGGGCACAAGGGTCATCAGGTTTATAATACAAACATTTCTTTTAGGGATTTGTTGCCCTCCGTGCAAATCCTTACAAGAAGCTTCTTTCCACTTTGCACCCTTTCCTCTCCTCGCCTCTTTCACAAGTGCTTCACTTCTAATCCTCCCATACCCTTTCTCATACTGTGTGGTTTGCTACTCTCTTAACTGATGTAGCTGCCTTTATGGTCTACATGCTTCTATTACCACACTCAGGCCAGCAGGCCTTCTCCAGGGCATGTTTCCACTTCTGTTGCCTCTGACCACAGCCCTCTCCACGGTCCAGCACCACCCAGCACAGGCTTCATTCAGCCTCTGACTTCTAAAGCAAAAGCTGCATTCCAAAGTAGAAGTGGCATCTATAGTTCTGTCCTAACTGGGAGTAGGAAGAACTGGAAATCTACTCCTTGGGAAACCCTGGCTTTGAAGCAAAGAGGGACTGGTTCCTTTTTAAAAAAAAAACTCCCATTAGGGAATCCTTCTTCCAAGGGACAAAACAATGATGCCATCTGTGGTGCTTTTGGTTTCCTTCAAATGTCTCAGAAGCATCTATGAGCAGGATTGTAATCGGTCCTTCTTTTGTGGGGACCTACACAGCAGCAGAAAGAAGTTAGACTCTGCCAATGGTGCTCAATGGACGCACAGGACCTGGTCTTAGAGTAACTCTTTCTTATGGAGATTACCAGATTGCACCTACCCTCTGCCCGCACACATCTCATATGTTTCCTTCCAGGAGAAGAAAATCCTTTTGTGATACGGAGACAGGGTAGAAGAGCGCCTTAATATTTCCTGACCTCATTCAAATTAAGAGATACACAGCAACGCTTTCTGGTCCTTGTACTGCATCCTTTTACAGAGCTTAACAATTGTCATCAATTCAGTAAATACTTACAATTCACTATGTCATGCCTGGGGAATCACTGGCAATCAGGAAATATGTTCTCTTCTCTCATAGACCTTATAGTCTAGTAGGAGAAGCAGGCAAATGAAACCAAATTATAAAGCATTGTGGTAAGTGCTCTGATAGATGAGTATAAGGTGCAGTGAGCGCAGAGGAAGCCCATCCTTTTATTACTAAGTAGAGCAGATGACATAGAGGTTTAGAGCTTAGACAGATAGGGTCAGAATTCCAGTTCAAATGCTTCCTAACTCTGTGAGCTTGGGCATATGATTCAACTGTTTGCCTGCTTCTTTATCTGCAAAAATGGAGATAAGAAAATGCCTCTCTCACAGGGTAGCTGCGGGAATAAATGAGAAGTGACATGGAGAGCACTGGACACAAGGCATGGCGCCCAACAGTGTTCAATAAATGTTGGGTAATTTATTTGTGCTCCAGACACATTTATTTGCCCAATCACACCAAACGCTTCCTGGATCCCAAACATCCTCTGTCCCCATTTATTTGCTTACGTTGTTCCTTCACTTAGTTGCCCTTTTTCTCTAACCTCATAAAATCCTACCTATTTGTACTGGTTTCCTATGGCTGTGTAACAGATTATTATCACAAACTAGGTGGCTTAAAACAACTGAACTTTATTCTGATGCAGTTCTGGATGCCCAAGGTCTAAAATCAAGGTGTCAGCAGGGCTGCGCTCCCTGTGGAGGCTGTAGAGGGGCCTCTTCCAGCTTCCGACGGCTCCCACATTCCTTGGCTTGTGTTCACATCACTCCAGTCTCCACCTCCTTGGTCGTATTGCCCCTTCCTCTTCTATCTGTCAAATCTTTCTCTACCGCATTCTTTTTTTTTAATTTTTATTGGAGTATAGTTGCTTTACAATGTTGTGTTAGCTTCTGCTGTACAGCAAAGTGAATCAGTTATACATAGACACATATCCACTCTTTTTTAGATTTCCTTCCCACTTAGGTCACCACAGAGCACTGAGTAGAGTTTCCTGTACTATACAGTAGGTTCTCATTAGTTATCTATTTTGTATATAGTAGTGTATATATGTCGGTCCCAATCTCCCAATTCATCCCACCACCCCCCTTCCCCCCTTGGTGACCGTAAGTTTGTTTTCTACACCTGTGACTCTATTTCTGCTTTGCAAATAAGTCATCTGTACCATTTTTCTAGATTCCACACATAAGTGATATTATATGACATTTGTCTTTCTCTTTCTGACTTACTTCACTCTGTATGACAATCTCTAGGTTCTGCCTCATTCTTAAAAGGATTCTTTTTATTGGATTGAGGAGTATCCACCCTGATAATCCAGGATAAGCTCCTTCTCTCAAAATCTTTCATGTAATCACAAATTTTTCCATATAAGGTAATGTTTACTCTTTTAACATATGTTTGCCGTATAAGGTTCTAGAGATTAGCAATGGACACATCTTTCGGGGCCACCATTCAGCCCACTAGACCATCTCGTAAGAACCAAATAAATGCCACTTCCGTTGTGAAGTCTTCCCTGATAGCCTCCATCTCAAAGTAGCCTTCCCACAACCCGAGAATCCATAGCACTTTACTTTTACATCTTTTAACACCTTATAATTCCTTAGCCATTAAAAATATTTTTCAGCAAATCAAATTTGACCTACCAGACTTCTTCTCGTAAAGATAGCGAGACTAAAAAACATTGAATTTCCTTCCAAAATAAAGGGTATATATTTCTTTAAGTTCTTTGACTTTAGGGACCACAGTGTCTCAACTTTATGTGGCTGTGATGATGACCAAACTCTTTAGCATATAGTAGACTGAAGTAAGTCTTTTTTGCATGTATGGATCACTGGATAAACCAATGTATAGATGATTGATGTTTTTTCAGCTTTTGAAAATAGTTTTGTTTCAGAAGCATTCAGAAGCAGATATAGCTTGGCCACAATATTTGAAAAAGTGGCCCTGTGAAGATGTAATCAAATAGAATAGCTTTCTGACATTAGGTTGCAACCTTTGGATTCGGAATAATTTCATCACATATCCTCCAGAGCAGGAGAAAATTCACAAAGATAGCATTTTCTCTTCATGTCATATAAAATGGAAAATGCATGTTCTTTCTCACGGTGGCTGGAGACTTCCTTCCTTCTTGGGCAATGTCAATTAACGCAGGCATCGGCTTAAAATTAGGGAGGTCCACTTTGCAGTCGGCAGGACACTTAACCGAATCACAGAATATGCACACCGCCTTGCTAGCTTCTAATTATCTGTGATCATGTTGAAGTCTGGAGGGTAAAGTGTAGTTATAAAGAATAGTAATAAAGGTGTCGTTGGTTGGACCATCACTTTGTAAAGTGCGAGCAGTGATTGATCTAACAGGCTAAACCACAGGCCATCTGCAGCCTGTCTAAAGGATGTGTCCAGCTGGAACATCGGACTCAGGCTACTCTCCAACTCGACCTTTTTCCTGAGCAGCTGGAAGGAACATGAGCTTATGGTGCTGTGGCCCAGCTGCATTTTCACCTATAAGCTCCTCCGGTGAAAACTAAGTATGCGGATCTACGTCTATCTCTGCTAACCCAGGTCTCAGCAGTTGAGGGACTGTCTGATAGCTGCCCAGTCTTTGACTTTGACCTTTTAGATGTGTCAAGAGGGACTGTGGAAATACCAGTGACGGAGGCTTCACTAGACTTCTAGAAGGAGCTCCATGTGGACCTCTGGGGGCTCGAAACTTGAGGATCGCCTCTGGCCACATGTGCGCATGCACCTGACTGCTGGGACCTACAGAGCCATGCACTGAGTTCAAGCACTGTCTTTGGCCTTGTATTGATACTATGGCTTTGGATATAGATATAATTGCCTATCCCCTCTCGCTTAGTTTTTGGATTATCATTTTTCAGTATCTGTTAAGTGACGGTTAATCTATATTTTATGGCTTTTTATGAAACAATTTTTTGGGAGTAAGAGGCATTTAGAAACATAAATAAATACAAATAAAAGCGAATAGAAATAACACAAACCTCTTTTCATAGATTAAAATGTGGACAAATGGCAGTTTTAAAAGAAAATAGACAGATTCGTCTACTAGAAAAAGAAATACCCTTGCTTGGAAAGAGGTGGACCACAGTTCAGTGCTGCCACTAACTGTGAGTCCTTAAATAAGTCGTTCATTTTCCCCATGACCTGTGTCTTCTTCCGCCATTTAACAAACAAATTCAAGTATCTGCTATGTACCAAGAACTGTGCTAGAAAACATCATAATAACCAATATTTTCTGGAGATCTCCCTATGTACCAGGAATAGTACTCAGCCTTCTACAAGCATTATTTCATTTGTTGTCACACCAACTCAATGAGATCAGTGCTATCATCACCCCATTTTACAAATGGGGAAAATTGTATTAAAAAGTTTTGCATGATGGTAAGTTGTGGAGCTACAATTCAAACAAGGTTTAAGACTCCAAATCCAAATCCCTGGGCCTCCCTGGTGGTGCAGTGGTTGAGAATCTGCCTGCCAATGCAGGGGACACGGGTTCGAGCCCTGGTCCGGGAAGATCCCACATGCCGCGGAGCAACTAGGCCCGTGAGCCACAACTACTGAGCCTGCGCTCCGCAACAAGAGAGGCCACGATAGTGAGAGGCCCGCGCACCGCGATGAAGAGTGGCCCCCGCTTGCCGCAACTAGAGAAAGCCCTCATATAGAAACAAAGACCCAACACAGCCAAAAATAAATATAAAAATAAATTAAAAGAAAAAAGACCTAAAGAAGAAATACATGGCGAATATCTTTCTAAAAAAAAATTTTAAAAAAAAGACTCAAAATCCCTGAGCTTACACAATGGACAGCTTCCAAAGAACCCAGGACAGACAACTGCAACACTGTCCAGGGCAATAATTAAGAAAAAAAAAAAAAAAACTGAGAAAAGAAAGCAAAAAGAACAGATTTTTGAAAGTGTGTTTTGGTAGCTTAGAAGAAGACAGATTAGTAAAAAGATGTAATGAAAAGGAAAGGGAAGTAAAACTTGTAAAGATGTGCTGTCTAAAGAGTCAATTATAAATTTTACCCTAGGATATTGAATGTTCTTCTCATATGTGTAATGATTGCCAATTTATTACTTAAATCTATGCACAAACTCCTCCAGCACCAGCAGGGAATCTCCCGAAATATTCTTGATTATAGCACAGCCCTGAATGAGCAACAGAGACACATGAACACATTGCTAAAAATGTTCTCTGGCCTTTGGAAGAGAAGATGTTTGACAGTTCAGCTTTAAGTATGTGACAGTTCTATATTCAAGATTTACATCAGAATATTTGTTCTTTTCATTGGGAACAGATGGACCATCATTTTAACCATGAACATGAACCCAGGTGTAGCAACCAATAGTATTGTGTAGAAAGAAGGCAAGTCCCAAGGAAGCATAGGAGGTGATGGGCATTAGGGCAAAGGGAAGCTGCATACATTGGACACATTTTTCATTCCACCTGTTTGTTGAAATTTTAAGTGATTTTAATACACAAGGCCGAAGAGCAACTTTTTAACAAACTATTCCTCATTTAAGGCTCAATTTGAATATCCCCTCCACCATACTACCACCTTCTCTGGCTAAAGAATTGACTAGCCCCACCAGTTTTTGTAGCATCTATTAAAGCACTTATGTCAGTTATTATATTTAATTATACATTTATAATATACCTCCCCAAATGAACCCCTGATCTATGCATGCTGTAATACAAAGGATACGGGTGTTGAAGTCAAAAAGAATCATCCAATGTCAGAACTTGAAAGTGGTAGAGCTAAGTTAGTTAACCTTTTGAGCCTCCTTTTCTTCATCTGCCAGTTGGAGGTGATAATTAAACCTACTTCACAGAGTTCACGTGAGGAGGAATTAAGAGAATACGAGGGAAATGGTAGCATTATTCCAGTTACTCAACAAAAAGTAATTATATTTTTATTATTCTTGTGCCCCTTGTACCAAGTGCCACAGATTGCTGGTAATTAACTGCATAAATGCCATTTTTCCTATGGCTGATAATTAGATTAATCAGTATAATAGAACTACACAGAAGCCATGGGAAACACACAGAATTATCAGTGAGAAACAAATAAGAGTTGATGAAATCTCTCCTAGAAGTGGGGCATGTCTTGGTGGTCCTGTTGTGTGTGTCAAATGTACTGAAGTGATACATGAGACCAGACCTCCCTCTCCCCAGGCATCCAATGAGCTCATAATCTCCTTCTTCTACTCCCAGGGTCCCAAGTTAGGGTGAGCACTCACCAGTGAGTTCCTCCAGCTCTAGACTGCCCTGGAGTACCACCGTGATTTTAATTATTCAGTTTCCGCTTTTTTAAAGGGGCAATAATAAATCTGTTTTATAAAAGTCTTGTAAGGTTTAAATTTGAACATACGAGTAAAAAATATGCAAAATGCAAAAAATATACAATTAATGTAAACTTTTTCTTCCTCCTTCCCACCTTCCTCACCCTCTGATAATCTGTGTTGATAAAAAAGAATAATAGATTCAGTCACACCAAGGTGTCAATGACCAATGATGAAAGACTACTTGTTCAAAGGTTTTCTTCTTCTGGCCCCCGCCTCTTTGGTTTGCCTTTTTCCACAATTGGGACCATTTAATTCCCACACTCACATTCAAAGCTGCTTCAGCTCCTAGGAGTGCCCTGCTTTCCTCCAAGAGGGATGTAAAACCTCTCTCCTAACGGGGCATTGGGGGAGGAAAGGAAAAGAAATCATTCACAAATCAACCCACCAATCCACTTATGCCATCATTCAGTAAACAGATATCGTATGCCAGGCTCTGAGATAAGTACTACGGACAAGAAGACAAATCGTAATAACAACAACAACAAACCATGGCCCATACTCTCAAGTCGTTCACCATAGAGTGAGGGAGACAGAAATATAAATAGACCAGTGCAATGCAGTGTGATGACTACAGTACAAGAGGAAGCAAGCTGCAGTGGGGAGATGCTTGAGCTGTGTCTGTGTCATAAAGAAAAAGATGCAGCTCATCAGACCCCATCTCAAGTGCTAGTTCTTGTTTCTGAACTCTGACTTATTAAGGTTCTTGGCAAGACCGTGCCTCTAAAACAGAAGTCCAACTTTGCTCCAGTCAATCCAGCTCCCATAGACCCAAGTCTTTTCCTCATGTTCAAGCCAATGATTAGGGACCACACCACGTTTAAAGGCTGCTTGATGTTTTTCCTCCTGCCTGGATTCTGAGACTGCCTCCCCAGATGACCCGTCATAAGCCTGATGGACTCACATCCAAGCTCTGCAGCTCTGCTGGAGTTGCCCTGGAATAGCACGCGTGCTCTCCTGCCAGAATAGAACTTCTATCAGCACCTAGAGTTTTCTCCTCAATCCTCACCAGCACCTCCAGCTGCTTCTTACCAACTTTTCCAGGTGACCCTCATGCACCCTGAAGTCAGAACCACCTATAAAGGAGGTAAGTGTCACACCTACCTATAGCTGGGAAACACGCTCTGTGGGATTCTTTCCCATAACTCTTATTTCCCTCTCTGGTGATTGAAGCAGTCAATATCAATACTTTCTGAGCATTTGCTGCATACCTGACGCTGTGGGAGACATTGGGGAGATAATGGTGAGTGACTGCACAGCCCGTGGGACTCCCTGCCGTCACCTCTGTGACCCACACCCTAGAACAGCCCTTCCCAGAGTGTGAGCAGTGGTAGACATGGAAGGTGGTAGTTGTCTCCAAAGTCCCATGGCTCAAAATGTGCTATTTTGCAGAGGTCCTAGTATTGACGGCAATACAATTAAATAAGTACCAATAGTCGGGCAGTTTCCTTTACTCTCTTAACGCTCTCTGATTCTCACAACTTCTTAGGAAAGGCATATGTAAAACATAATTACACTTTTAAAAACCTTTCAAGAACAGTTGTGATAAGTGCTAAAAATAAAAAGTATCTACTGTATGCCCGGCATTGTACTACGTCCAAATCCCAAGGAAAGGTGAATTAGAGACAATTTCTGCCCTAAGTAACTCACAGTACAGAAAGAAGACACAATATAAAAATTGCCATAAAATATCACTTATAAAATGCGCTATGTGCAAGTAATTGGCTCTACTTGAGAACAGCATGTGGAAGAAGATTTTTCATATGCCTAGAATTCAACTTGAAAAAATTAGTTCCACAATTTATATACTATTGATGTGGAATCATGGATATCTACTCACCCCCACCTACATATCAGATTAGCAACATTTTTCAAGAAAAGTGTATTTTCGACCTTCGCAAATCTGTTGGAAAAGAGTGGAGTAGGCAGCTATGTTTATTAGTGCAAACATGATGCTGAGCTTTTCGCTAAGATTCGTATACATAGTATTGTAAATGATTCCCACAACTGACCTTTAATGTTGACATTATTATTATCCACCATTTTCAGATGAAGAAACTGAGTTTCAGCGACTTAATTGCTAGATCAAGTGCCAGGCAGTGACAGAGCTGGGATTGAACCCAGGTCTCTCTCTCACTCCAGAGTCCCAAATGGTTCCTACTGTGCTTGGCCACCTTGAATGATCTTCTTCATACCCTCTTGAGCTTGGTCTTTTCTTTTGTGTAGTTGACTATATTTTTGGTAGGATTTTTCTGGTTCTTTTACATTCACTTTATTGCATATCTACTCCGGCCAGGTGCTCTCCTGGGGATACTGATGAAAGCAAAACTTCCATCCTAGAGGAAGGTAATCTTTTAAACCACCTCCCACCATCTTGCGATTAGAAAACATGCTCCTACTAATTATCAGGTGTTCCGGAGTCTGTCTTTCATATAATAAATGAACACTTACTTATGCCAGGCACTGGGGACACAGGCTCACTAAGTAATGGCCTTTGACCTCAAGGGGTCCACGGTCTAGCAGTGGGGGAAACAAGATATTAAGCAAACAGAATCATTAATTTAATGGCAGAAATGTGATGGAGGGGCTGTGCAAAGTCAGATGAGAGGGAGCGGCCAGAGAGGGCTTCTTGGAAGTAGGGGCACATTCATGGAATCCAGAAGGATGAGTAGAAGCAGAGTAAAGTTGCGGAGGCAGCGGGGGTTGTAAAGACATTCCAAGCAGAAAGCAATGTCTCCTGGAAGAGAAAGTTTCTGCCTAAAACAGGAGAACCACAGCTAGATTAACATTCATTTTCCCAGTGCATTATGCAAGCACAGGGTTAAGAACACTGGCTCTAGCATTAGGGAGATGTGATTTCAAAATTAGCACCCTCCGAACCTCGATTCCCTCACCTGTGAAATGGGGGTAATCGCTATTGTGAAGAATGAATGAAGTCACGCATAGCCACAGAGCCTAACCAGGGAAAGCGTCACTCACGATGTCATTGGCACTTGTGTAGCTCAGGGTGACAAAGTAGACCATTACCATTCGATTAGGGGCTTATATTATACATTGTTTCAAGCTGTAAAATACTATTGCAGAATCCCCCCTCATAGTCTCAGAGGGAGGATATGGGTCAGTGCTGTTTACGGTACGAGAGCCGTAATTCTCCTGTGCTCAGGCCAGACACATCTATGAACAACACGTACAGAGGAAGGCAGTAACTGACATCCAGTTTTGCTTTGTTTGCTAAGAATGGTAATGGCCTCGGCTTCCTTCTTTCCTTCCTCTCGGTGAGCTTGAGCAGAAGAAAAACGGAATGTATTTCATTGTACTGCCAACACTTCATTTCCCTCGAGTGATTCTCTGGGTAGATCCCTGGCGGTTTCTTATTTGTCAATCCTTTCCCAGTGCAGCTGAGGAGATCTTAGAGGAGAGATGCTAAATCAATACTTGACCTTTATGCGGACCCTGGAAATGTCCTGAATCCACAGCTGGGGCCGAAAGCTGTCTTGAACACAGCCCTGTCCCACTGAGTTAGCTCCTGACCTGGAAGCGAGGCCTGGGCTGCAAAGGCTACTTCACCGTGGTTTGCCCAGAGTCCCAAGATGCCTGGTCTTCAGAGGTTGTAAATGTCTGTTTCATGTCCACCGCCACCACCACCGTACCCCACTGAGACCTGGGGTGGCCCTTTCACTCACTGCCACTGAAGTGGGAGTCAGTGGGCCCGAGTTCTTCTCTTAGCTCTGCTGTGTAACCTTAAGCAAATGACTTCTCTGGCCTCAGTTTTCCTTCCTGAAAATGGGCTGACAGGGCTAGTGAGTCTCCAAAGTTACTTCTAGTTCAGTGCTATTTAGAAAACCCAGCATGCTCTCCTTTGGTATTTTAACAGCAGTGCACCATTCATTCCACAAGCATTTATTGCACGCTCTCCTTTGGTATTTTAACAGCAGTGCACCATTCATTCCACAAGCATTTATTGCACACTTATTCATGCCAGGCACTCTGCTGTAGATACTACTGAAAACAAAATTGGTACATGGTCTTTGCCCCTCTTGCTGTCTTGCAGAGGATACAGACACCAGCACAAGGGTGTAATTGCATATGAAAAGGTGAGGGAGAAGTGAGGGATAACTGCTCCCTGCTCTTACCAGAACAGAGCAGCTTGGAGACTTGCACAGAGTCCTGGGCATTGCATGTAAAGGCTCATGAAGATGTCCTGGGATGTGTTCAAGTATGAACAGCCTGAGAACAGTCACTGAGTACTAAGGAGATTTGAAACTGGGCCACATAAAGAACAAAGGATGTAGAGCCAGGGAAGAGGAAACTTGAAACTGGGCCACATAAAGAACAAAGGATGTAGAGCCAGGGAAGAGGAAACTTGGAGGAAGGGAGTGGAAATTTACCCAAGAAAAAAAGGTTCTTCAAATAACTGAAGGACTGTCCTGTGGAAGAAAGATTATACTTATTCTAGATGGTCTTATGAGATAAAATTATGATCAGTGATTGGAAGTTGGAGGGAAATAGATTTGGGCTCAATATAAGAAATCTCACAGGGGACTTCCCTGGTGGTCTAGTGGTTAGGGCTCCGAGCGTCCACTGCAGGGGGCACAGGTTTGATCCCTGGTCAGGGAAGTAAGATCCTGCATGCCACGCTGCAAGGCCAAAAAGAAAAAAAAAAAAAAAAGGAAAAAGAAAATCTCACAAACTAAATATACAACCGAATAGGCTGCTTCAGGAATGTAGTGAATTCCCTGTCACTAAAAGTGCTGAAACCAAGCATAGAAAGATTACAGGATAGGCAGAGCACCTTTAACAGTGGGACTATCTAGACAAAGAATCAGCAGTCAGTGTGGGCAGTGAGTGAATGACTAAAGGAATAGATGTACTCTAGGCCCAGAATACATATGGAAGCTTTGCCTGTGGGGCTGGAAAAATTACCTACAAAATTCCTCTCATTCTGAGAATCTAGAATTCTATAGCTCTATGAAACTGATAGAAGTTTGCTGTCTGTAGAGTGATTGAGGACCATAAACAAGGTTCCCAACATAAAAGATCTTTCCCATACTCTTGAAATTGCAAAGGACCTCAACTTCCAAATCTATAAAATGGGAACAATAATACTTATACCATAAGGTGTGTTTTTTAAAGAGATAATATGCATGAAGTACCTAATACTGTGGGCTTAAATGACTTAATTCATGCAAAGCATTTAGATCTGTACCTGGTAGATATTTATTGTACCTTTGGGTAACAGGACTTGTTCCTTTCTCACGGTAAAGACCTCTTTAGGTGAAGATCACATTAACATGATCCTTATAGAAACCTTAGGGGAGAAAGTAGTTTGAGGAGGGAACCAAAGCTAGAATTCTTGAATTCATAAACAGAGGAAAATCTAATTCAAAAAGACACATGCACTCCAATGTTCATAGCAGCACTATTTACAATAGCCAAGACATGGAAGCGACCTAAATGTCCATCAACAGATGAATAGATAAAGGAGATGTACATAATATATACAGTGGAATATTACTCAGCCAGAAAAAAGAATGAAATAATGCCATTTGCAGCAACATGGATGGACCTACAGATTATCATACTAAGTGAAGTAAGTCAGACAGGAAAAGACAAATATCATATGATATTGCTTATATGTGAACTATAACATATAACTATATAACATAGTCTTATAACTATATAACATATACACACTACTATATATAAAATAGATAACCAACAAGGTCCTACTCTATGAATAGCACAGGGAGGGAACTAAATATCTTGTAATAACCTATAATGGAAAAGAATATGAAAAAGAATATATATATATCTGAATCACTTTGCTGAAACTAACACAACATTGTAAATCAGTTATATTTTAATTAAAAATTTTTAAAAAGAAACAGGAAAGAAAAAATAAAGGTAGGTTACCAAAGCAACTTGCAAATTTTAGTCAGTGTGTGGACTAGGTAGACTAAGATAATAAACACATACATTGACTATGCCTCAAAAATGTCTCTCAAATCTTGCTCTCCTCTCTCCTTGCACTGCCATTGCCCTGAGGACAGAGAGACATGACACAAGTTAAAGCGCTGAAGCAGATGCTTTAGAGAGAGCAGGCAGGGTCAAAACTAAAGGCAGAATCTGGAAGGATTTCCTGAGGGCTCAGAGAGGGTATAACTGCAGACCCGTGTTGCTCAGTGAGGAAGGAAAAGCGAAAGGTGTTAAGTTGATTCAAACTATTGTAAAATCTTCCATTTGGTGCCACTTGCCTGCCTCAGCCTGTTCCCCACTGTCGCTTAGCAGAATATGGTCTTGCAGGAAAACAAAGCTGATGGTGTCTGCTTAGCAGTTTCAGTGACCTTACCGTGACTGTAAGATACAGGACAAATGCCTTAGCCTGGGCCAGGCTGATCCGTCTCCCGAGCTGCAGCTCCTCCACCTTCTCTGCATATCATCACGTGCTCCTGTTATGTGGGGCTTTCCATCACCCCCAGCGCTGTCAGCTTACATGCGCCGTACCCTCCACCCCACTCACAACCATGCTCCTGCCCCATCACTTTCCTCCACATCATGCCCCACCCCAAAACAATCCTCTTCTTTATGTTCTTCTTTCCTTCAGATCTCACTATACTACTTAGAAAGTGGTAATCTCCAATATCCCCAACCCCCAGCTTCAACTAAGGTTCTTTTTTTTCCCCAGAATACTTTTCTTCACATCTTCATAGTTTTTAGAGTGAAGCCAGAGTCTCACTCCCCCAGCCGACAGTGATATCTACAAAAACGGGGAGTATATACCATTATGTCCCAAGGGCCGAGTGAATGAATGCCAGGCACTTCATAGGTACGCTACACATATTTATTAAATAAATCACTAATCAAACATTCAGCTTAAACTCCTTGGAAGCAAGACTCTTTAGAAAGAAAATATGATCACCTGCATATCTGCTATAAGTCATCATCTCTCTTTTATTTGTCCCTTCCCTGTTCTCCCTCTACCTTTTTTATGTTCTTTATACATTTGTTCATTTATTTCAGGCTCACCAGACACTTATTCATCTCTTCTGATTTAATTTCTCCCTCCATAGATCTGCTGTGCTTGGACATCTTAGCTACAGAGCCTCACATTCGTAAATATCTGCTGGATGGTTTTACGCCTCAGATGCCTTCAACATGTTAATGGATAATGTTTAGGAATCTGGTTCAATAAGCTGCATCGTTTGCTCACACTCAAATGGGACTGAGATGTGTCCATCCATAACAGCTCCCATGGCATTCAAATATAGATTAAAACACGTAAAAGTAAAACAAACTTCATTTAGACTTAATAAAATTTAATGCCTCTCTCAAGAGTGCAAAATATTTTCAAAGGTGGACACTTTCAGAAAGAGCTTCCCTGACAGGAAAATGTCCCTCTGGAGGTTCATTGTTGGGAGACAGGGTTCGTTAGTGACTTTGTTCTCGTCATTTCACGATTTAATGTGCTTAAACTGACAGCTTTATTTCTGGATTTTTCAACTGGGCAGGAGCATTTCCACAAAGGGAGGAAAAGGCACAGACATCCTCGGCATGAAGGAACACTCGCATCTTGAGAGAATCATGTCTTAATTGCAGGCACACGTTAATGAGAGAAGCAGGGCAGGCGGGCGGGTGTCGGGGTGGAAGAAAGAGGTGCTTGTATACCCTTTGGACCAAACTCACTCTCACCTAATTGAGAAGCGGAGCTGTTTCTGGCTTCCCTTAGCACACAGCCTGGAGGAGCTGACATGTGGATTCCCTATTAACTGGTGCTGCCTGTGATTTCTGTGATTTATGTTTTTCACCACATTACTGGCAATGAAACGGATGATGAAGTGCCACGATCTTTTCCAGGACCAGATGCACTTCCAGCCAGACTGTGGATGGACAGCCCTGCTTGACTTAGCATGACAGAAACAGTGTCTCTCCCCAGGGACAGTGAGTGTCGCATGGCCAAAAGAGAGCTGGCCAGGGGGCCATCACAGTCATGACCACCCTGGTGACTGGGTAGAGAGAGAAATGTAGGCTTCACAAGCCACTGGGTGGCTTTTCCAGGACGATAGAAAAACTGTTGGAATTCCTAGCCTCACTGACTTGTTTTTTCCTTAATGTTAGCTGTACAGGAAGCTTCTTCAAATCACTCCTAAGGCTTTAGGAAAACATGATTGCAGCTCTAAGTAGCATCTGACAGTAGTATGTCCAGCCGCAACAGCATTAGTCCAGTGAAAAAAGAGCAAAATTAAAAGAGACAGAGATTGATTGCACGTATTCATTGTGGTTTTCTCATACTTCCTCTTGTTTCTGATGGATAATAGCTCCTCATGACTCCAGAATGTTTCAGTGAGTGAGGCTTGTTTGAGTTTATTTCCTTAAAGATGTGAACGTCTGTGTACACTTGTGTGTCTGTGGGTGTGAATGTATACACATATGCACTTGTGTGTACGTGCATATCTTTATCAGTGACAGCAAAGTCAAGGGTATTTCCAAACAGCTATATCATATTTCCTGAGCATATTTCTATGGGTTGGGATGACCCTGTAGTGTCGTCTTTTTGACCACAGCCTGGTTAGATCACTCAGATATTTAACCTGGGTCACCCACGGACAAGTTGGCTGCGTTAGCATGCTTGTTACTATAAAACCTGAACAGAGAAGTGGGCTCTGAGCCCTCCTTTTCATATTTCTTGAACTTTGAGTTCCATAAAATGTGAAAGATCGGGCTGAAGATCCTAGAGCAAGGCAGGTGTATTCATTTGCTACCATAAAAAAGCAGAACAACAGAAATTTACTCTCGCACAGTTCCAAAGGCTGGAAGTCCAAGATCAAGGTGTCAACAGGTTTGGTTTCTCCTGAGCCCTCTCTCCCAGCCCTGAAGGTGGCCACCTTTTCGCTATGTCCTCACCTGGCCTTTTCTCTGTGTGTGTCTCTGCCTCTTCTTATAAGGACACCAGTCTTATGGGACTGTAGGTCCTCACCCTAAAGATAAAATTCATTTTAACTTAGTCACTTCCTTAAAGACCTTCTCTCCAAATGTGGTTACATGCTGAGATCCTGAGGGTTGGGACTTCTACAAACGAGTTTTGAGAGGTCATAGTTCAACCAATAACAGCAGGCCTTTTCAGTGGATATCATAACAAACATCATCATCAAGGTTTTATTCAACTTGGGGCTGTTGGCTTCTGGAAGCTCTGCATTTTGACAATGATATGCTTATTTAAGTCATTCTACAGATACCCAGTTTAGAGCAACAGTCGCTGTCTCTTGTTCATGAACAAAAAAAAACCAAAAGACCAGATCTGAAACTTAACTCACTTTATACATTGTAAGAGGAATATGCCAAGTGGCATCTTTTTTAATGAGACCATTTGGAGAGCATTGCATGTGACTAAAATAATAATTCGAGAAGAAATGCAGGTCATCCCCAGTATAAAATTGGAGAAGCTCTCAGAGCTGCATTTTTCTGTCTCATTGAAATGTCTTCATCTGTTATCCTGTCTGCTTCTTCACTCCCACCTCACCTGTGGTGCTGTAGAAAATACAATTTTAAAAAATCCTTCTCCCCTTTGCCCAAGTCTCCCTCAGACATTCAAGGTTAGATATATACGATTGTTAAATAAGTTACAAAATAATTATTGGAATACTTCATCACAGTAAGACCTTTTCCTCCTCTGTGCAGCCTCAATCATAATAATGCTAATTATTATATTATTATAAAAGCAAAAGCAAAGCTGCTGTTGTTGAGTTGCAGGCACTTTGCTAAGAGCTTTATATTTTTTATCCCAATCAATGCTCCCAACAGCCCTATGAAATATGTACTATCATTATTCCCACTAAGAATATGAGCAAATTCAAGCTCTGTTCCTGGCCAAATTCTTGACTAGTTTTCCCCTCAGTCCTATATCTGTCCAACTCTTGATGGTCCAGCCAATCAGTCCTCCATCCCACTTGGTTAGGTAGCTCTGGTGCTGATCATCAGCATGGTCTAGGTCACGTTTGCTCAAAATCTCTGACTCCACTAACCCAATCAAGCCCAAAGTCCAGGCTGGTCCTCTGGGTTGGCATCTTGTTAACCTTCCCCATCTTCACACTTAGGGATGTGTTAAGGCTTGAGACTTACTAGGGTTATTCTTTTAAGACTTATTAGTGTTATTCTTTTAAGTCCTTCACTCACTGATTTCACAAGGAATTTTGATAAATCAAGACGTTTTTCATCATATAGGTGAAAAAATCAGAAATTTTTTGCTAGAAAATAATAAACAAGAGATGATCAACTGATTAAATTCTATATATTTCTCTTTTTGCAAAAGCATCCAATTGCACTTACCCAAATGGTACAAATTCTCACATTAACACCCCAATAAAAAAATAGAATAGAATATCCTATGGGATAGAATATCATCAATAAAATAGAGACATTATCTATAATCTTAAGAGGCCACCAGGACCTTTTTCATCTAAACTCTTTCCAAAAGGAATTGTAGTTGGTACCCAAACCCTCAACAATTCTGATACTGTCATTCTTTGAAGACACCGCCACTCTGCAGTCCAATCAGACCTAGACAGCCCTCGCTCGGCATAAGATCAGTCTCTTTCAGGACAACCTGGTTGACACTTTGAACTCCTGTTTGTTTGTTTGCTTGCTTGCTTGCTTGTTTGGTACTTTATCTCTTTTTTCCTTCCAACAGAAGTGAAGCCATCACCATTCTGGATCCATCCCCTTGAACTGGGATAAAGAGTTCAGGGGGGCTCATATGTCAACCCAGATCCCCTGCTTCCTATTCACATTGTCCACTCTAAAAAAACTAGCTGAAAAAAAATATGTGGGAACTCATAGGATCATTGAGTAAATTCCAAAGCTGAAGACTTTGTATTTGTTAATTGGCTGTATTCAGTACCTTCATCTCAATGTTGACTAAAGGTAGTAGGAAGAGAAGAAGTAAGAATTGTAAATAAATTGGTATTTATTAAAACAGTGGGAGGAGGGCCATAACAATCCTGCTAGGTAGGAACACTGTTCAGAGATTAAATATAGGGGTGTATAACTTTAGGCAAATTTATAAAAATGACTTAACTATATGTAATACAACAAGGTTTAGGCAAGCTCAGCCAACACCAGGTACATGGTACATGGGCAAATGTTCCATATGGTAAATAAATTCAAGTGCATGCCCCCAGTGGAAGAAGTGAAAATTCAGGCACCATTATTATCAATAGAATTACTTTATGTCTCACATCAAGATATATATTTTTTGCATTATCTCACAGCTGATAGCCATGGCATGCACATTTCGTCTCATTTCAGTAGATTCTCTTGCCATCTCCAACATCTATGAAATGTCCACTCACCTAGAGTTCAATTATTAAAATGCATTTGTCAGTACTCCAGTGGATATAAATCAATGCTGAGCACCTCAAATGAATATATTTTTGGTTCAGGGTATGCTACTTGAGCCTTTCTCTGCACACATAGCAGGGAGAGGAAAAGACTAGAAAGAAGTAGGCTAGAATTCCAGCTGATTAGAAACATTCTCACACTAGAAAATCAACACACTATGTCCCAGACAACTTTCTAGGTGCGCATGTTAATTTGTGCAGTCCTTGTAACAACCCAGCAGAAGAGGAGTTACCATTATACTGTGTTACAGATGAAGAAACCGAGACACAGAGAAAACCAGTAACTTGCCAATGTCACCTCTGATGACTGGGGAGATGGGGCTGAGCCAGGGCAATCCAGCTTGTGTACTTAGTGCTCCCATCCTGGAGAAATGGACATGGCACACTCACTGCTCATCTACGTGGGTAGCACCATGCTAAGCACAACATGGGAGAACTATTCGCACATCAGAACACCTGAGCCATATTCCCGAATCTAGCACCAACTGATCCAGGACCATGGACAATGCCTTTTAAGCCCTCTGGCAGATAGTGTTGTGAGAGCACATAGTAGGTGTGAAACATATTTGAACAGCTTTAAACGCTATGAAGATACAGAGTCATGCATTTTATTGTTGCTTATAAAAACATGGAGACAAGAGAATATGAAAAAGAATATATATATGTATGTATAACTGAATCACTTTGCTGTACAGTAGAAATTAACACAACATTATAAATCAACTGTACTTCAATAAAATAAATTTTAAAAATAAAAAAAATAATAAAAACCTGGAGTTATGGGGAACATTTCACTCTACTTTTTTCCCAAGCTTCATTTATTTACATAGCATTGTTTACTTTTAATAATATATACCTAATATTTTTCCATAACTCCGTTTCTTATATTTAAATACCTACTCAAGACCCATCACGAGGAAAAAAAGTCATCTAATAATAATTAAAATAAATACATAATAAGTTAAAAGTGGTTATCCACAACATACTGCATAAAATCATCTCACACACCACCAGGAAGGGTAAAACAGATTTTCCTGAGAGTCTACAGAAATGGAAATTTTCTTATTTTCTTCCTTTATTTATATTTTCCTTCTTTTTTTTCTACCATCCTTTTTTTTTAACATTTCTTTCTTTTTTCCTTTCCTTCACAAATACTTCATGAGTGCATACTATGCGTCAAGCAACATTCTAGAAAACTACAGAGAAACCAAAATAAACTCCCTGCAAATTTTAAGATTTTTTGTCGTAGTTCTGTGAAAAATGCTATTGGTAAATTGATAGGGATTGCATTGAGTCTGTAGATTTCCTTGGGTAGTATAGTCATTTTGTCAATATTGATTCTTCCAATCCGAGAACATGATATATCTTTCCATCTGTTTGTGTCATCTTCGATTTCTTTCATCAGCGTCTTACAGTTTTTGGAGTACAGGTCTTTTGTCTCCCTAGGTAGGTTTATTCCTAGGTATTTTATTCTTTTTGATGCGATGGTAAATGGAATTGTTTCTTGAATTTCTCTTTCTGATCTTTCGTTGCAACAGATTTCTGTGTATTAATTCTGCAACCTGCAACTTTACCAAATTCATTGATGAGCTCTAGTAGTTTTCTGGTAGCATCTTTAGGATTTTCTATGTATAGAATCATGTCATCTGCAAATAGTGACAGTTTTACTTTTCTTTTGGATTCCTTTTATTTCTTTTTCTTTTCTGATTGCCGTAGCTAGAACTTCCAAAATTATGTTGAATAAAAGTGGCAAGAGTCGACATCCTTGTCTTGTTTCTGGTCTTAGAGGAAATTCTTCCAGCTTTTCACTGTGGAGTATGATGTTAGCTGTAGGTTTGTCATATATTGCCTTTGTTATGTTGAGGTATGTTCCCTCTATGCTCACTTTAAGAGAGTTTTCATCATAAATGATGTTGAATTTTGTCAAAAGCTTTTTCTGCATCTATTGAGATGACCATATGTTTTTTGTGTTTTTTTTTAATTAATTTATTTATTTTGGGCTGCGTTGGGTCTTCATTGCTGCGCACAGGCTTCCTCTAGTTGCGGCGAGTGGGGGCTACTCTTCGTTGAGGTGCGTGGGCTTCTCATTGCGGTGGCTTCTTTTGTTGTGTAGCATGGGCTCTAAGTGCGTGGCCTTCAGTAGTTGTGGCTCACGGGCTCCAGAACGCAGGCTCAGTAGTTGTGGCACTTGGGCTTAGTTGCTCCGCGGCATGTGGGATCTTCCCGGATCAGGGCTTGAACCCGTGTCCCCTGCATTGGCAGGCGGATTCTTAACCACTGCACCACCAGGGAAGTCCCTGATCATATGTTTTTAAAACATGGTCTGAAAGGATACATGCACCCCAGTGTTCATTGCAGCACTGTTCACAATAGCCAAGACGTGGAAGCAACCTAAGTGTCCATCAACAGAGGAATGGCTAAAGAAGATAGCCATTGGTACATATGTACAATGGAATATTCCACAGCCATTAAAAAGAATGAAATAATGCCATTTGAAGCAACATGGATGGACCTGGAGATTGTCATACTGAGTGAAGTAAGTCAGACAGAGAAAGAGAAATATCGTTTGATATAGCTTATATGCGGAATCTTAAAAAAAAGATACAAATGAACTTATTTACAAAACAGAAACAGACTTACAGACCGAGAGAATGAATTTATTGTTATGGAGGGGAAGGGTGGGGGGAGGGATAGTTAGGATGTTTGGGACTGACATGTACACACTGCCATATTTACAATGGATAACCAACAAGGACCTACTGTATAGCACAGGGAACTCTGCTCAGCGTTATGTAACAACCTAAATGGGAAAAGAATTTGAAAAATAATAAATAAATAAATAAACTCCCTGTCTCCATAAAGCTTTCTTCCTACCACAAAGATAATCAACCAACAAGCAAAAAGTTAGCATCAAATGTAACCTCAGAGGCTCTAAAAAGAATAACATGAGATAAAGAGAGAGTGAAGTGGGTGTGGGGAGGTCTTCTCTCTTCCCTCCAGATACACCCTGAACCTTTGCCACATGCTTCGTCCAGTTTGGGTTTTGCCAATGGGAAAGCTCTGGCAGGAGATGGGAGAGCAGAAGAGGGCGTTGGGGTTCTTTCTTCCTCACGCTCTCTCTGCAAGGTCATCGGGTTGGGGACTGGCCCTCGGGGCTCTCCGCTCAACTCTCTCTCTATGTTTTGCTCACTAGGACCCTGACTGTAAGGGGAATGGGAGACTATTTTAGGCATGGTGGCCAGAAAAGTCCTCTCTGAGGGACAGACATTTTCCCCTTGGAACCAAGAACATTAAAAGATAGAACGTAAGATAAACACAGATTTTTGGTCATCCACAATCCATATCAGTTTTTTTTTTTCCTTCTAGATCCCTTGGATACGAAAACCAGAGAAGAGCCATCAGAGAACCAAGACAGTGAGCTGGGCTATTTGGATGAAAAGCAAGAAGAGGAACATTGCGGGTGGCAGAGACAGTCAGAAGGAAAAGCTGCTCAGCATGGAGGGAGAAGTCAGAGAAAGATGGAGATGCTTCTGAGCAGAAGTGCCAATCTCTCTGTGGCCCACGCCTATATCCTCAACTCCCAAATGTATGAAGACCAAGGGTTCTCAATATCTGAGGATCTGCTTTATCTGCACAGATAGCTACCATTTTTTGCTCTCACATGAAACTGTATTCTTAATTTCAGTTTTCCAAGAAATGCTACTTGAAACTAAAAACGCAGTTTGAATATTTTGAGCTAAATGTATTCTCCTCTTAATTCCCTTTGCTTTAGTTTCTCTGTTTCCTTAATTTTTTTATGGCTGGAAGAATGTAATTCAACATGGTTGCTTAGAGAGACACTTTCCAGGTCCTCCCGGGTATACTGTAGACATTTTCTTGAAATTGGACTGAGGGAATAGAACCTCTAGTAAATAATTTATTATATTTCATATTAATTCATCTAGATCGTTTTACTTTGCTGAAAAGTACATACTAATGTTCTTAAACAGTGTGAAATATCTGTAGCCTCTGGTATTTCTGGAATATCTTTATCACCTCACAATTCTGTTTAGACAAGCACAATTTGGAGTTCAGCATCCCGGTGTATTCCTCTGAAAATGTGCTCTTTGGGCGAGATTTTTTTAAAGCATTGTGGACTTTACCCAGAGCACAGTAAATTGAACTTTCTAGGATGAGAGAAAAATATATTTTTCATATTACTGTTATCAGAAAGCTGCCTTTCTGGGAGCTCTTCACTCTAAAATTGGTCCTCACTCATTTGACCAATCTTTTATGGTTCATCTGAAATTTTAAAATGCATGTTTCGCTGAATTTTGATATGGCAATGTCTCTTTATTTTCCTTAAATAACCACTTTGAAAGAATGACTGGCAATTTAAAAACTAGTACTTATTATTTCAGAACTTTCTTACAGATGACTCACAGGCTGAAAGCTTGCCACACATTCATTTTGGCTAGCATCAACATTACCTCCCGAAAATCTACAGAAATGTTTATACATGCTATGTTAACTGTGGGCTCTTCTGAGGATTGACTGGAAATTAAATAATTTATGCTTTTTTCTTTTTAGTTTGAATTCCTATAAATTAAAGCAAAAATAGAAATTGTATTTTTGGAGTAAACTAGAGTTTACTTTAAGAAATGTACAACAAGCAAAAAACTCTGCCACATTTCCCAACAAATAAAATATTGTTAACAAATGTGCCAGTGTTTCTCTGGGCAGTTTATATTTTATTTGGGAGTTTTCATATAAGTAAGTAATCAGAGAAAATGTGTCTTTGCTTAGCTCAGACTTTGGAGCTGGAAGGGGCCTTAAAAATTCTTTGTGTAAACTCTTCACTTTATTGACAAGAATGCCCAGAGCTTGAAAAGAGAAGTGAGTCAGCCAAGAATGGCATAATCTCTTCTGAATTTATAGAGAGGCACCAAGAGCCTCTCTCTGCCCTCCTTGGAGCTTTGTTGAGGATAACTGAATTGGGTCAGGCCAAGGAGAATCCTGGCAGGAACACTGGAGACTCTCAGTGACCAGTAAAAAGGAAGAAATTATCCAGGGTGATAGTCTAAGGAATCAGAATCCAGTCATTTCAGCTGTACATTGTCCCTCCTAACCTTAACAGACCCCATAGCTGCAGTCGCCTCCTAAAATGAATCTGAATCGCTACCTGGTGTTTGGATACATAAATCAGTGTGTGGTTTGCCCTCCACAGGGTTTCCATACAGCTGTTTTGAATGGTCACTGCATGAGAGTGTTTACTCTCAGGGACAGATGGGGCTGAAGCCTAACATCCACACCCCCACTCCCCAAGCCATGCTCTGTGGCAGAGGGACGTGTTGAACCACTCAATGGAAACACGATGTATGCCCCTTCCCAAAAGGGGTTCCCTAGTTCACCTAGAAGAAGTCATATGAGCTGGTGGAGTCCTGGATAGTCTACCAGTTGAACGTCTTTTGGGAAATCCACTTTTCAAGTAGGTAGCTTGGCTAAATGAACTTTATTAACAAAAACTCTGACTTTTTTACTTACAGGAGTGAGAAGGAGGGCATCTGTCCCTCTTCCTTTATGCCAATTCTTCATAAAATTTCTAAAGGAAGCTTTGGCTAGTTGTCAGGATGTACAGGGCCCTCCAATGCCATTATAAATAGTAACCCTTGAATTTATAACTAGGGGCCATTTTTCATATTCCAATAACGATCAGTTCTAGGAGATACGTACACTGTGGCATTTTCTTAAAGAAGGCATTTTTACAAATCCATGCCCTTGGATATGTTTTAATGCTTCAGTTGTGTTTTGACATTTTCATGTCTTCACGAGCGAATTCCTGCAAATCTCTTCTCCTTGAAACCATTGCCTGCCCCTACTACCTCTCTCAGAGAGCTATTTGCTCACTGAAGGATTAGGGCAATTTATATTACTCCTAACAATAAAATAATGTGATGTCTTTCTTTGCTTGAACTGTGAGGGCATCCGTTATTCTTATGTATCCTCCCATCACGCTGAAAATTCAAGTTGGTTTAATTTAATTCAATCCATTGAATCACAGAATGTCAACCCCAGAGCAATAAGTATTTACAAAGTGCCAAGCATGCAGGCAGGACACTGTGCCCTCCTCTGTGGTGTCCATGTACGTCAGCAATTTTTCCTTCCTCTCCCCTCTGCTGAGGGCTGTGTCTGTTGAACAACAGAATGAATGTATACAATAATTACTTGTAAAAAAAAAAATCAATGGTACCTTCAAGAGCCCCAGGATAAAACCGCGCCATGGGCACCTGGTCCAATAAAACATAACAGGGCATCAGGAAAGACCAGGAAGAATTCTTAGAGCCACATTCATGTTGCTCTCATGCTTCTAAACCCCATATCTGGCTACATACCATTTCTGCCACCAGACCGGGGAGTCCCAGAGTCTCCACTGAATGTCTGCCACTAATCCTGGGTACCCAAAACTCTCTCCTTTTCATCTACCATTCTACCCTTTCCCCACAATCTAACAAGCCTCATGAGTGGTCATTAATCCCTGATCTCAACCTTGCTTTCTTCTATTTTCACCTCTACCGAGGTCTCTAAAATCCTCACAGTCGAGGCTCTATTTACAATATACTGGAAGAAAATATATGAACGAGCTAAAGCACAGATCTCAACTAGCTGAGTGAGGATGTTGGTAAATAATGAGGTGGGGGAGAAGAAACCAATAAGATAAAATTAATTCCAGATTATTATCTAGGATTCTTTGAACGTCTTTGAAATGAACGTGAGATTCAGTAACACTAGGGTTCTAATTCACTTCTTCACCGCAGCTACTAAACTAGGCGACAAGTAACAAGTGCTCTGTTGGCCTGAGGAAGTCGGTGCAGCTGCCACAGCTGTCACCAGAAGCAGTGTAGGCTTTCTGAGGGGCTCACCAGCTCAGCCAATTTTATTCATGATTATGATGACTACCTAGGCTTAATTCCCCCTGCACATATGTGACTTTTTAAGGACGTCAGTGGGGAAACAGTTCCACAATGTTCTTTGGTAATCCCTTCTTCTGGTCATGTATCCAATGGAGTAAGGGAGCTTTTCCACATGTCTGAGATAAACCCACCTGCAGCAGGCTTGGTCCCGTCCAGAGATTCTAGGCTGAGTGGAAATAAAGACCACCTGTGCCCCTGTACGCCTCTACTTTCCCTCTTCCACTCAATTTAATAACCTGATTTATTACATTGTTACTTTCATGGGGGGGGGGTGGGGGTGGGTGTTGGGGCTTCTGAGCAGGCCAGAATAATTAGTGACCCTCTTCCCTACCTGAGTTCTGAACAAATTGAGAAGTGAGTGAAAGATGGAGGTCAAATATCCCTTAATGACTAATAGTGGCTGAGGTAGAAGATGTAAGCTAGTAAGAGAGGTAAGGCTACTTAAAACCTCAGAATAGGTCAGACTTATTCCTCTCTACCCCGCCCCCTCCAAGGCCCAGGTGCATGCGGGTGAGATTTGCAGAACTCAGGGGCAATGAAGAAACCCTCTTCCCTGGGCACTTGTTCCCAAGGGAAGTTGATGAACTGAGCTTTATTCTTCACAAATCTGCTAATCAGATTAGGCACTGTTCCTCCCCCAGGGTGCTGAGTGAATAAAGGGCTGGGAGAACAGCCAGAAGTATTCAGGGAAAATCTCTTCTAATGTAAACCAGAGGTTGGAAGAGGCAACCTTTACCTAAAAATTGACCAATCCTACAGACAGAAATTGAATCTCTTTTTAACTTTAAATTCTCATCTAGAGTTACCGGCCGATCATATTTTGGTCTGCTTTAGCCATTCCAGGAGCATTTTCTGCCATTTCTGGGGTAGGTGCAACCGTGGGCAACGGTTTTTATTTCTCCTTCAATAATATTTACTTCTGCACATGCCTGGCTAATTATATGGCTTGGTCAACCAAACCAGGCTGGCCAAACTTCCCACAGGGGCTACTGCAGGAACTGAACTGCCCAGAGACTATTCATTTGAGTAGCCTGAAAGCTGATCTGGAGTCACGGCTCAGTCTAGTCCTCTGGCTCACTGTACAGAACCCTGTTCGGTCTGAGCAGTTAACTCGTTCCGAGCCATGTTGCTGCCTCAGTTGCTACGGTGGCACTAATTCCACACCTCGGTTGAGACAACCAGTACATGATGCCCTTTCTGGAACACCTCACACCTCCATTGTCTTGCAAAAAGCCCAGCTGAATAGATGGCAGGGTCTTAGTGTTAAGTTTGTAGGAATAAGGCAGGATCAGGAAAAGTTAGACTGGTATCCTGATTAGCAGAATCAGTCTGTGTCAGGTGACACACAATGACACCTATAAATGTGTTGTTAGCGCAGCTATTTGTGTATTATACTATATTATGCATTTCCTAAGGGCAGGGAGGGATATTACCTTACTTTGTCAAGTTTCCTTTCTGTGCCTTGAATGTTTCTTACAAGGGAAAGGACACAGGGTGTCCTGGAAGGAACAGGGCTCTAGAGCTTGATGAGCTTAGCTGAGATTCAGCTCTCTCGGCGGTTTTGGGGGCACATCTCTCTACCTCTCTGAGCTTCGGCTTTCTCATCTGTAAAATGAACACATAAAAATTACCTCATGTGTTTATGGTGAAGATTGAATGAGTTTACTTATGTAAAGTACTTAGCACACTACCTGGAAGACAGTGGCATAAAGTTGATTAAACTAAATAAATTCCTATTACGATGATCTACCAAACAACAGAAAAGGTAGCATTCAGATACACTATTTTGGTACTTGCTGAGGCAAAAATTTTGACCAAAGAGCTTGCCCTTCAAAGAACTATATCTCTAAATGCTTAAGTTATAATTCATTCTTGGCCCTTGTTCTCTAGTCTTGACCTTTTTTGGATGGCACTAGCCTACAATATCTCTAATTTCCCATGAAAACAGAAATAGAAGCCATGTCAAGGTGAGATTTCTAGGAAGGAATAAAAGGGAATAGGATTTCATATCTTAAGAACCTACATGAGACAGGTGCTAACATCCAGTCAATTAAAAAGTAGCAGAGCTTTAATTTCAACCCATACCTGTCTGTTTCCAAAGCACTTAATTTTCCCACTGAACCATTTGCCAGGCTATTTAGTGGGTGTCTGTTAAATAAACAAACATGGTGGAAAAAGCCTAAGCTATTGGTAAGTCTAGGTATACTGAAGGATAACCTCTTACTTCAGTAATTTTTCTGTAGGTAGTAATTAGTGGGGAATATTGGGAAAATGGACTGACTATAAATAAGTCTCACTTCTTTTGTTTCTATCTCCTCAATATTTATTCCAACAGCCTCATTCTCAGCTGTTCTCCCTGCCTCCACAATAGTATCCTTCCATTCCATCCAAGTATTGAATACTACTGTGTCTTGATGCATACTAAGTGCTGTATAAGTACTTGCAGAATGAAAAAATCTATATATTGTTTGTAGCCAGCATATTCTAAATTAAAATTTGCCCAAAATTTACAAACAGCTCATGTGGCTTGATATCAAAAAAACAAACAACCCAATCCAAAAATGTGCAGAAGACCTAAATAGACATTTCTGCAAAGAAGACATACAGATGGCCAAGCGGCACATGAAAAGATGCTCAACATTGCTAATTATTAGAGAAATGCAAATCAAAACTGCAATGAGGTATCGCCTCACACCAGTCAGGATGACCATCATCAAAAAATTTACAAATAATAAATGTTGGAGAGGATGTGGAGGAAAGGGAACCTTCCTACACTGTTGGTGGGAGTGTAAATTGGTACAGCCACTATGGAGAACAGTATGGAGGTTCCTCAAAAAACTAAAAATAGAGCTGTCATATGATCCAGCAATCCCACATCTGGGCATATATCCAGAGAAAAACGTGGTTTGAAAGCCTACATGCACCCAAATGTTTATTGCCATGCTGTTTACAATAGCCAAGACATGGAAGCAAACTAAATGCCCATCGACAGTTGAATGGATAAAGAAGATGTGGTACATATATATAGGGTTGGCCACAGAGTTGGTTTGGGTTTTTCCGTAAGATCTTATGGAAAAACCCAAACGAACATTTTGGCCGAGCCAATATAATGGACTATTACTCCGCCATTAAAAAGAATGCAATAAAAAAAAAAAAAAAAGAATGCAATAATGTCATTTGAAGCAACATGGATGGACCTGGAGATTATCATACTAAGTGAAGTTAAGTCAGACAGAGGAAAACACGTAGCATATGATATCGCTTATATGCAGAATCTTAAAGAAAATGATACAAATGAACCTATTTACAAAACAGAAAGACTCACAGACTTATAAAATTAATTTATGGTTACCAGGGGGAAGGGTAGGGGGAGGGATAGAATGGGAGTTTGGGGTTGACATGTACACACAGCTATATTTAAAATAGATAACCCACAAGGACTTACTGTATTGCACAGGGAGCTCTGCTCAATATTCTGTAATAACCTAAATGGGAAAACAACTTGAAAAAGAATAGACGCATATATATGTAAAAAAAAAAAAATAAATAAACAAATAATAAAATGAAAAAGAAAAGAAACAATGTGATAAAGAAAACATCTTGCCTTTGCTCTCTCCTTACAACACTTTGATATATCTTCTTTGCCTTTAGGTTGTTGAAACTCAGAGGTATGACATTCAAGAGCTTTCGGATCTGGCCTCTGTTTCTGTCTGTATCCTCATCTGTAATCACACCATATGTTCAAGTCATACTGAACTGTCTGCATATCCTCAAACATGTTCCTCCTCAAGATCTTTGCATATGCCTATTCCTGGAATACTCTTCCTACAATCTCTTTACTCCTTATCCACTTATTTTTCAGGTCTTAATCTAGAAGGAAGCCTTCTCTGAACTCTCATTAGATAAAAATAGGTATCTTCTTTGTGCTTCTTTGCTAACCTTTCTGATGGTATTTGTCTACTTTTATCCTCTCCTTTTCTACCTATAGCCATTAAACTGTAGGAGAGAGCAGCTATTCTTTTGTTATATTCACTTTTGTATCTTCGGGCCTAGCACTAAGGGTTTGTTTAATGAACAAATCAAACAATCAGTGAGCAGGGTCACAGACATGAATACAAAAGTGGTTGGGGTAAATTGGGAGGACAGTTTACATGCATTAGAGTCCATAGTCCTGAAACTGTTGACCTTGATAGCACCCCTAAAGTCAATACCATTTCACATGTGCATCTCCTAGGGAACTTTTAGACCCTCTTGTCAATAAGAAGCAAAATCAACCAGTCTTGAAATGAAATGTGTTTGTTGAGTTAAATTTGAATTGAACAAGCAGGAGAGACCATTTCTAAGTAATGGCATGTATATTCAACCTCATAGATCATTTTATACCTAAACAATAAACTGGTAGAGATTATCTAGAAAGACACTCATTCTATAAAGATCAAGTGCCTGCTCTGTGCCAACAGAGTACTAAGCAATGAGATTATAAAGGTGAATGAATAACATGCACTAAACTGCTCTGTGTCTCTGTTCCCTTACCCTAAAATGAGAATTTTAAAAGTACCTAAGTACCTATCTCACAGAATCATTGTGAGAATGAAATGAGTTAATTCACATAATTGCTTAGTATAATGGCTGGCTCCTAGTTAGCACTCAAAAATGTTAGCTATGGTGAGGTGATGATGAAAGTGAAATGATGGTGACGATGCCACCACATGGCGCTTACAGTCTCATAGAAACATAACCGAATTATTGTTCTACAGCATGAAAAAGCACCATAAAAAGGAATGAAAAAGAGACAACTGTATGACAAAGAGAGTAATCACCTCTGCCTGGGGGTGGCAAAAGTAGATGGAACCGATCATAAAGGCTTTATGGAAGAAGAGACCAAGCTGAGGCTTAAAGAATTAATAGGAGTTGCAGGCAGTTGAAAACCTTGTCTCAAGGCTCTTAAGGACCTCAATCCTGTTTTTAATTCCTCCTATGATAAGAAATATCTTTTCCATAAATGAAGGTCTTAACAACTGGGCCATCTCATCAGGAGAAAATAAATACAGAGGTACAGAAAATGTCTCCTTCCTCACTAAGGTTTATTTGTCTATTCCAATTTTTCAGAATAGCATTTTAAAGTATTTCAATAAAAATATGTTAATTAGATTGAAGTCTGGATATATTTTAAATTTTAATTTTTTTAATGGCTCACCTATCAAAGGGGGATTATCTCTCTAATTATTTTCATGGCACCTATCACAGGTATCTTCCTGCTTTGACAAATGCATTCACGTTTAGGCAAAACATATGTGCCAAGAAAATTACAGGGTCTGTCAACCGTGGAGGAATCTGGAGTGCATGCTTTGCTATGAATATCACAGAACGTGGAGTTCTAAGACTGTGGCCACTGTCCTAAGCTGGAATTGTAGGTCCTCGTGGAAATTTTTTTTTAAAAGGACTCTTTTAACCTGGTATTCACTGGTATTAAAAATCAAATAGATACTCAGCCAAAGAGAGCCCCTCACTCTATGGTGTTTTGTGTTTTCATCCACGTGTAACAAAACAGTATTCATATCCCAGGAATGGACGTTTCTGCTGCTAGGGCAAAAAACTTATTTCATCTTCCGCAAGTCTGGAAAGTTTACAATCCAAACAGGGCTCCCTTATCCATGGGTACAACTGCCTACGAGCTAGACTTGTTAAGCTACATAAATCTTATTAGCCTCCAGTATCTTCAACCTTTCATTTGGGTCTCCTCACTATCTAAAGTTTGCTTTATTGCTTTCCCTCTTTTTTATGTTTATGATGTAAAGTCATTATACATCCACAGCCAATAAACTAGCCAGAGATTAATACCAATGGCAATGATATAACAACAGCAGACATAAAAAATATAGCTGGAATCCACCATAAACAGGCAAAACTGAGCTCCAAAGAGTGTTTCACAATTCAGTTCATAAAAAGCAGAATGCTGTCAGCCCAGCCACAGGAGGACAATCAAACCGGCTTTCCTGGACAGGCACGGCAACTCATTGATCAACTCTGTCACTTCAGACAAAGTTAGCAAAGGGAAATACCGCTCTCTCCTTCCACTCCAGCAGTAGGAAACCAGGGGAGGCAGGGAAAGTGAAGGGAGGAGGGCATGATGTGTAGATGTTAAGGCAAGCAGCCAGGTTTGGGGAAAACCACAGGGAAATCTCAGATGAACCTGCGTCGGGATACTCAGGATAATCCATCACTCATTACAGCGCTCTTAAAGCCTATTTCAGAGATGACTAAGTGATGCAGTTTAGAGACCATGAAAGAGAAGACCATATTGTTAAGTCAATAATCAAGTATAAAAATATACTTATAGGAAAAATGGAAAACTTTCTGCAATAGGATTTTCTCAGAAAATCTAGATACTATGGTTGGCAAACCCACGAGATAACCCAGTTTTCCAGTCAAACAGATTACGGTATGTATAAGCTTTGCTGATTAGAGATGCTCATTTATTTCGTCCATGGATCTATTTAATTACTACATACACACACGTGAACACACATGCATGCTAAGCCTTTTTCTAGGTGCTAAGATTTAGGCTTCACACAAAGTAGAATGAAAGTGTGGCAAAATGAAGATGACCAATGTGTGTTGAGATTAGTTCAGGCAAGAAGCTTTGAGGGGACTCTTAGAAGACAAAGCATTTAGGCTGCATCTTAAAGGCTAAGCGAGATTTCAACAGGCAAAGTAGAAGGAAACAGGATGCTTCAGAAGAAATAGCACAAAAGATGGTACAGAGGTGTGAGTGTGTATTCAGGTTAAGAGTAGACCAGTGAGGGCGGAGCATTGGTAGGTGGAAGGGTGAGTAGAAGGTAAGAACAGAAAAGTAGGGTATGAGCAGAAACCTGACCTGAGACAGATGTGGGGTTTATTCCTAGAGACTGTATCGTAAACATCATTCATAGTTGAGGCTGCATCCGCCCTTTCCTGAACTGAGATCTCACTGCTCCACCTCACTCACCCTTTGCATTTCTGCTTCTGAAATTGTATCAATAGGAGCTGCCACGCCATCTGTGAGAAGAGCCTGGCAAATTTGGCGGGTATTTGCTATAAGAAGGTCACATTCCCAGCTGTTGGGTCATGTAATCCACATCTTCTCTCACTCCCCCTCACTCCTTATTTTGCAGAGAGCTATTTACGGTCCAGCCTCTCTCCTTCCTTGTTTCTACTCTCCACCTGCTGTTGCAGAGAATTGCCGTGATCTTATGTGTTCTTTAAAATGCAAGGACATGAAGCACACTAATTAAATCTGCAGATCAAGCTGAAACGAAAGGCATAGCAAAACCACGAAGGACAGGCAAGTACCATAAAGGGGCTGCAGAGCTCAGAAATATGGGCAGGAAATTACCAAATGAGCCTCAGCATGGAGGCCTGAAAGCTAATACAGCTGGAGGAAAGGAACCTGAAACACAGCTATTTCAATTTCCAGGGAGAAACCTGGAAAGCAAGAAATGTCGAGCAAGAAAAAGAAAAGAAAAGAAAAAAAAAAAAAAAAGAACAGGAAGGTGATATTAGACACTTCAACATAAGCTTATGGTTCGGGGAAGCAGAATAAAAAACAGGGTGCATTTCTTGGCTGCATTTTAAGTTTCATGGCCAGACGTGGCTGCAAGGTGATCCCTATGTGGAGCTGCCATGGGATAGACAGAGTTTGGTTTTCAGGTGCTTGGGTAATAGAGTGAAATAGACAAACAGGGGGCAAATGGAAGCCATGGTCAGAAACAATCAATGGACGGGAGTGACTGAATTCCAAGAAGGGGAGATGGATTGATGTTGGTAATCTCATCTGGTGACAAGAGACAGTGAAGATGATGAAGAGCATAGGAACACGTGCTCTAAGGAGAAAAAGCCTGTGCTGGGGTGTTGCTTGTCAAAAGGGCAGTAAGCGTCAGGGAAGAAAAGGCGGTTTTGAAAAGTTGGCAAGTACTTCCAAATGGGCAGCAACCTTAACGCGGTCATCCAGAGAGCTGTGAAAGCAGCATTGTCAGAGATGTAGAGGAGAATGTACACACAGCTCTTTGGAGGGTGAGTCTGAACCCGAAACCAGCTTCGACCTTCTGACAAGGTTGCATCATCAATCGAGGCTCAGCGTCAATTCAGATAACATCTGGTCTGTTTTCTCATTTTTAATTGATTCAAGAAAAATAGTTGAACAAGTAGAATGTGTGTTCTGAAGTAGAGTTGATGTTTCACTAGCGTGTAAGCTCATAGAGAGCTGGGACCTTGTCTTGTTCATCTCTGAATCCCAAGTGTTGAGTGCAACAGATATGCTTATTCAGTGTTTTCTGAATTAATTAATGATGCAGAACTGGAAAAAAAAAAATATCCCTGCAGTGAAGTTCCAGAACACATTTTTGGCAGTCCAGAGGTTCAGCACTTCTGAGGCTCTTTGGGAACTTCTCCCAAAGTGTTTGAATTCAAGAAAGAGATTTGTGCTTCTCTGCCTTTTCAGGGCTCAGCGCATCCTTTATCAGGGATAGAAAACCCCTCAGCATGGAGTTGAGCACTCTCCCACATTTAAAAATTAGATAGCTTCTTTCTTTCTAAAATCTGAGTGAGAAATGGAAGAAGCTGACGGGAAGTGTTCATTAATTTATTGAACAAATGTTAGGCTGCTGTATAGTTCAACAGCTAAGAGCATGGGCCTAAGAGCCAGATGGCCAGATTTCAAATTCTGGCTTCGCTGCTTCCTAATTGGGTATATCCTTTGGCAAGTTATCTAACTTAACTGTGTTTCAGTTTCTTCATTTGTAAAACAGGATAATAAAAGTTCCTGATGAATGAGGTTGTTGTACGGATTAAATTAAATAATCCATGGAAAGCATTTAGAAGAAAGCTGATCAGTAAATCTTTCCTTTCTGGGTGTTTATATGTGTGTGCGTGGATGGATTGAGCCCATGCCGTGGGCTGGGCACTCCTGCACGCTGCAGAGACAGTGGGAAGCAAGACAGGCAAGGTGTGAGATCTTCACTTCTCGTTAGAGAGTCAGACTGTAAGCAAGGAAGTGAGTAAATGAAAATGATACTTTCAGATGCAGATGAGTTCCATGAAGAAATAAAATGACATGATTTGCTAGAGGATGACTTGGGGAGAACCAAGGCGCTATATTAGAGAGGCCAGAGGAAGACTCTTTGAGAAAGTCTGAGCCAAGATCTGAATGACTGGAGGGAGCCAACCATGGCAGGGTCTGCGGCAGAGGAAACACCATGTGCAGATATTGCCTAAAAGTGAAGCAAGTTTGTCATGTTCAAGGAAGAATATGTGACAGAGTGACAAGGGCTTAGTGACAAGAGGGAGGAGAGATAGGTAAACACTAGGAGAGAAATAAGATCAGATCTAGGAGATAACCAGATCATGTAGAGCTTTGTTGCCCAAGATAACAACTTTGGATTTTGTCTGAATGCAGTGTGAAGCCATTTGAGACTTTTGAGCTCAAAGTGACGTGCTCTGAATTTGAATTTTTCAAGGATCACTCTGGCTTCTATGTAGAGAGTAGACTATCTGGTCCAAGAGAAGAAGCAGAGGGACAAAGTAGAGGCTACTGGCTATTGCAGAATCCAGATGAGTTAATACCCCTTGGACTAGGGTATAGCGTTAGAAATGGAAAAAAATGTGATGGGTTTAAATTACCTTTTAGAGTAGAACTAACCGGACTTCTTCTTTGATTAAGCCCTGAAAGAAAAAAAGAAAAAAAGTTTTGGAACACTGATTATGCACAGTGCCTGCATTTAAATGACTTCCAAACTGTATTTTTCAGGGTCCTGGTAGGAAACAGAATCCCACTCAGACTTTAATGAAGGGATCATCTATAGAGGCGTGAGCAACACGAAGAGAACCGGTAGGCAGGTGCAGAACACAGAAACTAGTAAGAGTGGGAAGTGAGAAGCCACCACGACCCCTACATTTGAAAAGGCAAGAGGAGGAAATTGCATTAACGAGGTCCCGTGAAACATGGAGCCTTGGAGCAGAGCCATCTGGCAGGAGATGTAATCCTAGAGGAACGTGTCACCGCCACAGAATGTGGCCCGGAGCACAAAGGAGGTGGAAGTAGGGACTAAATACTTTGACCTCTCTCCTCTCACACACCAAGATCTGCTACTGCCTGCAATAATCCCAGCAGAGGTGCCTGCACGATGATCTGAAACATCGGTCTCCCTGGAGCACAGAATACAACAGAGAAAAGCACAGGATAGATCTGGTATGCTGACAGCGTAGAGCTGAAAGCATACAAATATGCAAAACTGTTAAAGAAGAAAGAAAATATAATCTGGAACAAGTCTAATACCAACTTCAGGGTTTTCCTACAGGCTCAGCCCAGAGTCTGCGCCTAATTCAAATTCTTTTCATGCAAAAGACCCAAGGATGCAACGCAATTGCCCTTCTTCTCAATGTGGCCAGTACCCATTCTGTTCTTTTTTTTCCCCTCAAGGAGGGGGATGTTGGGCTGCACCCCACAAGCCTACAAGCCCTGCATTTGCCCAGTTTCAAGACTGAAGAAAGAAGGCCCGGAGTCAGCAACAGAGACATCAATGGCTTGATGGATGGGGGGCCGGACATGTCTGAAGCAAGGTCCTGGGGCAGCACTCCGTCATGTGCACAGCATGGAGCGCAGGACACGAGTCTCTGTTCCCAAGGGGAACGGGAGGTTATCAGTGATACGGGGAATTGACGTCAGGTGGGCTCATTAGTTACCAGGGAAACCAGCAGACAGGCACGCCCCTCACCGCCCCTTTGATAAGAACAAGCACCAGCTGGGCCCCGGGCCAAGTATGCAGGAAGGTGAGTCATGTGAGTAGGGTTGTAGGTGCGACAGGCGCTGGTTGAGCAGGGGACATACAAAGAGCAAGAGAACAGCCATCATGAGTGGCTTGACCATACGGGGGGTTAAGTGTGGTTACAGGAGGTGATTTAATTTCTTCATTGCCTCTGAAGCAAAATATACATTTCTTTGTTTTAAGAGTTTTACCGCCAATAACTATAGAAAAATATACAGAGGATAACACACAATAACTAGCACAGGGGAGTTATAAAACTCACAGTTCTAATTGCCATGGCCAGGGGCCCACGGTGCCTGCAACCCTCTGAGACTATACATTAAATGGAAGGCTCAGTGACATCTGTCTTTTGCTTTTGTTCTCTCTTTCCATCTGATTCGATATAAAAACAGCTAAGTAGCCCCCTCTCTTTCAGCCTAGACAACACATAACTCCATGTTTTAATAGAACAATTTGACCAAGAAACACCCACCTCACCTGACCAAAAAGCTACAGAAACCTCTATGGCAGGCTTCCTCCATACAACTGCTCATGGGAGAAAGTTTTCATGACTCTCTCTGGGTCCTTATTCCTCTCCCCTGTATCACTGCCCATATCCACCTCCGCATTTCTCCCAGCAGCCTAACGCTAAGCAGCTGTGCAAGGGCAGATGCCAGTCTCTGAGGAGCTCCTGGATTCCCACGGAATGTGATTTGCCCTATCATATTAGAGCCTGCCTCCACTTTGCTTTCTTATCACATCTGAGGCTTGAGAAGTCTGTGTGCACAATAAAACAATGGCCTTTTAAGCTTCCCCTGTGGCCTTAATCACTAGGCAGCCTGGTGCAGTTTGCTGTGCTGATCACGTTGATGACTTAACCTAAATTCTTAATGCTCCATCTCAGAGCAAAGAAATGGCAATTTTTAATAAAAATGTAACTCTTACCTTAGCCCACCAGACAACTGCCAATATTCCATGAATTCTAGACTATAAATTCAATCGAGACACAGATCCTGTCTGCCTCAAATATTAGTGTACTCCCTAGAGCCTATCATCATACCTTGTATACAGTTAGTGCTAAATAAATATCTTTGAGTAGCAAATTGTTTTGCAAATGGCATTTTTAAGTGCCACTCCTGCCTGTGCCACACTAAGCCTACACACATAAACACACACACACACACACACACACACACACACACTCTTTCTCCATATTCACGTATATAAGATGTTCTCCGTGCTACTTTAGCTCAAGGCACCAAGAGAGTTATCCGTGTAAGAAAGCAGAGAACATTTCTTTAGAAGGACAAGACAACAAACTTTCCCTTGACAATGGTCCCAGGAACAGTATAGCCCCCATCCCTCTCTAGCTCTGTCCCTGCCAGTTCTGAGAGCCCTTGCCTATTTGCTTCCTCTCCACAATCAAAGGGAGGAATTCAGTTCAATCTCTTCTTTCACTATTACCTTTGCTTCATCAAATTTTCAACAGAGGAGGGCTTCTCCACCCAAAGAATTTTTAATGACCATTCCAGACTAAGCATCTGTATGCCTTTATTCCAATCTTCCTCCCCCATAAAACCTTTCCTGTATCCCTTCTCTAGTTAGAAGAAATACAAAAGGAGCCTTACTGCCCCCACCTCTAGCCCCATCCTCAACCCACACATGGTACATATGGCCACTCTATAGCGATTATCTTTTTGCCTTGTTTAATTGCATATTTGTTTCATAACTAGACTATAATTGTTTGAGGAAATGCCCTGTCTTTTCATCTTTATATTCCCTCACACGTATGCTATCTCCAATCAGAAATACAGTCTTCTATTTGGTCCCAGAGCTGTTGTTTCTTTCCAGATTTGATCTGTCAAAATAAAAGTTATTTGGAAGAAAAATCTAAAAATAGAAAAAACCCAAAATAGTCAGGTTAACCCCATGAAGGTAAATGCTCTCTGAGAAGTGCACTTTGAAAGCTCCAGGTTAAATGCTACTTGAGTCCTGTGAACTAGAATTCCTCTGAGAGTTCTTTCCCACCTTCCTCAGGCATGACACCTCTTGGTCCCACACCTTCGGTTTTGCAAAAGCAGCACAGAACCTGTCTGCAAGCAGCACAAGCACAGCAGGTTAATGGATGAGCAGAGATGACAAAAATATATTAACAGCATCCTCACATGTAGCATGTGGATACACCATTGTACATATTGGGTTGTGAAGAAGGTGTTTGATAATATTCAGGAAAGAAAGAAGGAAAGAGAAAGAAAGAAAGAAAGAAAGAAAGAAAGAAAGAAAGAAAGAAAGAAAGAAAGAAGGAAAAAAGAAGGAAGGAAGGAAGGAAGAAAAGAAGGAAGGAAAGAAAGAAAGAAAGAGAAAGAAAGAAAGAAAGAAAGAAAGAAAGAAAGAAAGAAAGGAAGGAAGGAAGAGCTACACAAAAATAAACTGAAAATGGATTAGAGACCGAAATGTAAGACTGGACACTATAAAACTCTTAGAGGAAAACATAGGAAGAATACTCTTTGACATAAATCACAGCAAGGTCTTTTTTGATCCACCTCCTAGAGTAATGGAAATAAAAACAAAAATAAACAAATGGGACCTAATGAAACTTAAAAGCTTTTGCAAAGCAAACAAAACTACAAACAAGACAAAAAGACAACCCTCAGAATGGGAGGAACTATTTGCAAATGAATCAACAGACAAAGGATTAATCTCCAAAATATATAAATAGCTCATACAGCTCAATATTAAAAAAAACAAACAACCCAATCAAAAAATGGGCAGAAGACCTAAATAGACATTTCTCCAAAGAAGACATACAGATGGCCAAGAAGCACATGAAAAGCTGCTCAACATCACTAATTATTAGAGAAATGCAAATCAAAACTACAATGAGGTATCACCTCACACTGGTTAGAATGGGCATCATCAGAAAATCTACAAACCCTCTTGCACTGTTGGTGGGAATGTAAATTGATAGAGCCACTATGGAGAACAGTATGGAGGTTCCTTAAGAAACTAAAAATAGAATTCCCATATGACCCAGCGATCCCACTACTGGGCATATACCCAGAGAAAACCATAATTCAAAAAGACACATGCACCCCAATGTTCATTGCAGCACTATTTACAATAGCCAGGTCATGGAAATAACCTAAGTGCCCATCGACAGATGAATGGACAAAGAAGAGGTGGTACATATATAAAATGGAATATTACTCAGCCATAAAAAGGAACGAAATTGGGTCATTTGTAGAGACATGGATGGATCTAGAGACTGTCATACAGAGTGAAGTAAGTCAGAAAGAGAAAAACATATGTCGTATATTAACACATATATGTGGAGCCTAGAGAAATGGTACAGATGAACCAGTTTGCAGGGCAGAAATAGAGACACAGATGTAGAGAACCAAAGTATGGACACGAAGGGGGGAAAGTGACAGGAGCGGTGGTAGTGGCGGGATGAATTGGGAGATTGGGACTGACATGTATACAATAATATGTATAAAATAGATAACTAATAAGAACCTGCTGTGTAAAAAAATAAAATAAAATTCAAAAATTCCAAAAAAAGAATAAAGAAAGAAAGAAAGAGAGAGGGAGGGAGGGAGGGAGGAAGGAAGGGAAAGAAAGAAAGAAAGAAAGAAAGAAAGAAAGAAAGGAAAAGAAGAAAGAAAGAAGCAGAGAGAGAGAAGGTGGGAGGGAGGGAGGGAGGAAGGAAGGAAGGAAGAAAGAAAGAAAGAAAGAAAGAAAGAAAGAAAGAAAGAAAGAAAGAAAGAAAGAAGAAAGAAAGAAGCAGAGAGAGAAGGTGGGAGGGAGGAAGGAAAAGAGAGAGAGAGAAAGAAGGAAGAAAGAAAGAGAGAGAAAAGACAAACCTTACATTTACATATGGCTTACTATCTAAGAGTAATTCATATCCATTCTTACAGCTGGTCTTCACAACAGCTCTCTACAGTAGGCTGGTTAGTTATTATCCCCCATTTCATAGATGAGGACACTGAGGAACAGTGTTTGAATTACTTGCCTGAGGTCACGTAGCTCTAAACGGCAGAGCCAAGTCTCAGAACAAGGTCTCCTGACTCCTAGATCCAAAACTACCACAAGCTTCAAACCTTTAGGGAAGATTTGAGGGAGGAAATGAGATTTCTCTAAAAAATTTTATTTCCTAAGTAATGCAAGTGGGCAAGGAGAGTGGAGATCATAGAAATGGTCCTCCAGGGGAGAGGAGACTAAGAAACTTCTTATTATAAAATCCAAGGTCAGGCCTCTGAGAGCCATGTTTAGGTTTGCAGTGCCACTGAAAACCAGAAGCATTTTTACTTAATTGCTTCCAAATTTCACCTGAACATTCCGTGGAACTCCTGATAAACAAAAGCTGCCCTGGAGCAATGAAAGTCTGTTCTGCCAGCAGCATTAACTAAAGGGGAGAAGCCCTATTTTATCCCAGACCTCAGCAGTAAGAGGCCAACTAACCACTCTTTTATCTGTAATGTCCTCATGCCTTCACTCACCACTTCCACAAAGCAACTGGTAATTTATGCAGTTTCCTTATGTAAGATCTTAAAGAATTTCCAATGTAAACCTACACATTTCCAGGCTCTGCTACTTAGGAATGTAAATTACTCATTTGTTTGCCTTTGATATGTTGTTATTATATCTTGTTACCAACAATTGGGATTTCCCAGAAGAGAAAATTGTACATCTCTTCTATGAAGATACATTTTAATAAAGTATAAAAATTTTTAGCCCTCAATTATTCATAGTTGTACAGGGAATACTTAAGATTCTATTCACCAGAAAGAATCTATGCAAAGATTTATGCATGTATTTTGTTGCCCAGGGGAATAGCACATACAGGCTTCAGATTTGCACAGCCAGAGAGGTTGCTAGGTCTGAGACTTTAATGCTCTTCAAATCATCTAAAACTTCTAGCATTTAAAAATAGTTGTTATGTGTATGGATCTGAGATGAGAATGACAAAATTCCTTATGATGTTGGAAGAAGGCTATTTGCCAATCTGAAGGTCAAAACAACTGGCAGTTACCTGGACAGAATTCACATCTGTTCAGGTGATACATTGTAAGAAAAAGAAAGCGGGAAGAGACTTTGAATTTAAAATATTGTAGGGAAATTGGTAGAGGCTTGGGAGCTTGACTAGGACACCTTAAGTTAATATTTAAACTGATTTCTGAATACCAACAAGCCTAAGAGCGAATCTACCATAATTCAGAAGTCTAAGGATGAAGAGTGGCCTCGAATTTGAAATAGGCCATCTTGTGATTCTTCTGCCTTCACTCACTCACTGGAAGCATCAGGTGGGTTCTATGGAGAAGAAACGGGATAAACAAATACTTGGGCGTAGGAAAGCCCAGAGCAAGCATGCCAAAAAGGAAACTGTTCCATTCGGGTGAAAAGTTGAGCATCTAGAGGGAGGTGTGAGAGTCAAGGCTGGAAAGACGGTTGGGGATTGTGTTAGGGATCCCCAAGCCACCTTCAGGTTCAATCGTTTGCTAGAAGGACCAACAGAACTCAGACAAGTTATTATACTCATGATTTCAGTTTATTACAGCAAAAAGGGTACAAAGTAAAATCAGCAAAGGTAACAAATGTGCGGGGCAGAGTCCAGGAGAGACAAAGTACAATCTTCCTCTTGTACTCTTGTCCTCTCCCAGTGGAGTCCCAGGGAGAGCACTCAATTCTCCCAGCAATACTGTGTGACAACAGGTATGAAGTATTCAATATTACTAACTAGGAAAGCTCACTTAAGCCTTGATGTCCATGGTTTTTACTGGGAGTCAGTCACGTAGGCCTGGAGTGTCTGTCTGATGGACCTTAGTTACTTCTTCTGCAGCCCATCCAGAAGTCAAACTGATGACACAGCATGGCCCAAGGCACACACCAGAAATCACATGGTTAGCATAGACTATCTGTCCTGTCCCAAGGCCCCCAAATATACAAAAACTCTCTTGTCAGGCAGGATATTCCAAAGGCTTAGAGGTAGCTCCAAGACACTGCCCTTTATTTAGAATGTATAGGGTTTCAGTACCTCAAGGCTGCCTAGTTAACCCTTTACCAAACAGGGACTAAACCATGGAGGGCTTCGTGGGAAGCCTTGAATATGAGATAGGGAATAGACAGCTTAATCTAGCAGCAGAGTTTAAAAGAGTTAGCAGAGAAAAGGGCGGAAACTAGGGGACCAATTCTAAATTAGCTGTATTCACCCAAGTAAGATAATGAGATCCTGAAAAAGCATGAGAACCAAGGGGCATTTTTAAACAGAGGGATTATATGATGAAGTCTATGTAAAGTTCAATCGGGCAGCAACGTGTAGAACCATACTAAACCATCATAAACAGGAAAGCCTCAATCCCAACATAGAAAGTTCCCAGCCAAGAAAATACACAAATTCCTGCCACACCCCATTACACATGTGTAGAAAAGATCTCAGTATTTGGAGAGAAACTATAGTAGTTGAGCTCTTGAAATGATTTCCAACTCTATATGTCTAAAATGATCTTCTACTAAAAATAAATGTTGTGGTAGTATAATATAAAACTAAATTTTTTTCTGATTTTTTTTCTTTTTTTCCATTTGGCCCTTCTCCCCATTCCAATAGTCAGGTTTTCTGTGCCCAAGGACTTAGGAAATGGATATGACAGTCTCACAAAGAAAGAGAGAGCAAGAGAGAGAGGCAGTCCCTCTTTATCTTTATGCATTATAAGCTCATGCACTTGGGAAAATATAAAGAACATACAGCTAAGACAACAAACCAGGCAAAAAATAATCATAAGAACAAGTCATCCTGCCCCAGCCTTTACTCTCAAGGATATTCTATTGAAAGGAAAGGGAAGGCAGAGATGAAAGGGCAGCCACGGGGGTGATTTTGTGTATCCCAAGGGGAGGATCTGGGATGAGCTCTAGCAGGTGGCCTGTGATGCCGAGAATTGGGCCCCATATCCTGGGCTGATCTTCAGGAAGGAAGCCTGACTCTAGAGGAGAAATTACTCCATGGTACCTAGATAGGTCCTGATAGATGGGGCCTTAGAGAACCTCACAGACTTTGCAATACCTAAAACATGGTACAGGAGAATGAATTGCATTCTCCCGAGAATGGCTGAAATGTGGTACAGCTGATGGCTGGACTTGAAGGCCCATGTGAATAGAAACAATAGATGTCTCCAAGGGGCTCTTGAATGTACTTTTGTCCCAGCTCTGCTTGGAATAATAGGGATCTTAGAGAATGCCCGCATTATTACATGACAGGGAGGACCCAATGGGTCCAAACTTCTAATGCTTTGTTGCAAAATAAACTCCCTGGGATGTAATGAAATCCAGGGAAAATACTGAAAGATGATTCCCAAATTGAGAAATAAATCTTCCATACCCTCCAACGGAGTGGCACATTTAAAAAAAAAAAAAAAAACTTGTCAAGTTACAGAAAAAAAAAAGTTAAGCTATACTTCTCACACATGTTGTGGGTCTAGACCTATGCCAATTATGACATTTTCTTACATCATGTAAAATGTGTCCCAGCTAGACCCCATGCCTACTGGCCTGTATCCCATTGTGTATAATAAACATTTATGCATCTGTCTCACTGAGATGAGCTTCCTGAGAGAAGAAATTACATCTCACATATCTTTATATCTCCCATGGTGCCTAGCACAGTTATGTTATGACTTAAACGCCTTAGTAAATTTGATAAATGAATAAACGTTATCTTAGAAAAATGGCAAGTATGGGAAACTGAAGGTGGTGAAAACAAACCACAATGTTACCCATTACGCAAAGTGATCCGGTCAGGTTTCTGCCAAAATACCAGTCGGAATTTTTCAGTGCAACTTGACAGGCTTAGTTAGCGACTGTGAATCAGTGGGTTGTCCTAGATTTGCGTGGACACACTCAGGGAGCCGATGATAACGTGAGCTTAACAAAGGTGGAATTTTTATTTTTATGTTGTGGGAAATACATGCCGGGAAGAAAAGGCCCTATTTCCACTAGAGCATATGGAAAATATCCTCTAGGCTGCCAGGAATCTCACTCTCATCTCATCTTTCTCTCTTATATATGTTAGCCTCTCACAGATTTCTAGTATGAAAGACTTCAAATACACACACACACACACACACACACACACACATTTCATTGCAACCAGAGTATGCAGACAGGAGCCTTACAGAATACACATTCATCAAAGAAGAAACATGGCAGAGGCCAAAGGAAGAAAATAAATGACCCAAATTGACCAAAACAAAGCAATGTCCAACCTACTTCTGAGAAGCAACTCTCTCTGATGCAATGGATAAGATGCAGTGCTCCTTTGCCGTTTTGCAGGTTGCTGAAAGGCAAATGTACCCTTCCAAATTTAAATATTACACTTTTTTTCCCTTTGAATCTATATTTAACTTTAATTTCTGATCAAACTAACTGCTTGTGGGATGACAGAAATTCATTATCACGTGAAAAGCATTTCTCTTGGTGGCATGTACCTGCAGGAGGAAAAAAATAGAACAGCCGCATGAAGCCCACGGCTGAACCTGAAACAGGCTCAGGTTCACGGTGAGCTCTCTGTGCACATCACAGAGGTCTGTGATTTATTAATACATGCGAAATGCCTCCATAATTTGTTAGATGGATATTCAGCTGAAAAAAAATTAAATACTGCCACCGAGTGCCATTTAAGGAATGATCGAACCAGTTCTGATCGTGTAAGAATGGATGTGTGCACTTTGCAGAATTATAAACAAAGCTTAACTCGGGCATTTTTCCATCTTCCTCTTGTGACACAGTTTAAACTCATCCCGAAGCTGTCCTTCCCTGGCTGCACACAGTTCCCTGTGGAGAGAAGTGGTTTCTCTCGCCATTTCTAAAACCCTCAGGGCTCTAGAACTCTGTTCCAGAGATGATTCTCCAGATCAAGAGAAGGTGTAGTTGTAACACGCATCATTGCGACATTAGAGCGTAGGAACCGACTTGCACGATGAGGTAGTTCAACCTCCAGTCTGATACCGCAGCCCTTTCTTTATTATCGTTGCCAGGTAATCAGGCAGTTTCTGTTGCTGGGGATCAGGGCGGGCCACCCCCAAATATGCTACAGTGGCATATTGATGATTTTGAATTAAAGTTACTTAAGAAACAGCCAAGGTTCGAGTCTTCTCCCTTTTTTTTCTTGATGAGTCTGGCTGATGGTTTATCAATTTTGTTTATCTTCTCAAAGAACCAGCTTTTAGTTTTATTGGTCTTTACTATCGTTTCCTTCATTTCTTTTTCATTTATTTCTGATCTGATCTTTATGATTTCTTATGCAAGACGGAGGGGATATGGGGCTATATGTATACGTAGAGCTGATTCACTTTGTTATACAGCAGAAACTAACACACCATTGTAAAACAATTATACTCCAATAAAGATGTTAAAAAAAAAAAAGAAAAAGAAACAGCCCAGGCAAAAGGGATACTCCGATCTTCCCTTCTGTCTCTTGAAAGGAGGAAATAAATCTCTCAAGTGAAATGTGCCCTCCTTGCAGCTGGAAGTAGAAGGACACCCTTATCACTAGAGATAAGGGATTCAGAGCTGAAAAGCCTGTATAAACACACCCTGCTACTTCGCTAAGTTACTACCCCAAGCCCAAATTCCCCTTAGAGTCTTTGCTAATTCAGCATCCAAAATCTAAGTTTCTTTGTCTTGTCAATTCATCACAGATTTATTATTTCTTTGTCTAAAAAGCATGAAATCAGCATGAGACCTCCATGCACATGAATTAAAATTAGTGTCTTTTTCTCCTGTTAATTTGTCTTGTGTCAATTTTATTATTAGTCCAACCACAAGAACTCAAAAGGGAAAATTTCCCTCCTCCTTGACACTGTGCTGGTAGATCACTCCTCAGCTGAATAAGGAGTCTCTGCTACCTTTTACTAGGGACCACTTTTCCTAACACCTAAGTTATGGCACATTCACTTCATGAACAGGCTGTCATATTTGGGGAAATCAACATCTGATGATGTTACAGCAACAGCAAACTTGGTGTTCATTTAGTGTTTTCAGGGTTCCAGGCTCGATGCTTTTACAAATCCAAAATTCAGTACAAGGTCAATATTTATCTTAGAATGCAAAAGGAAATCACAACAAATTACAAATTTTGAAAAATTTGCAAGTATCAAGGGTATGACAAAATCCAGAAAACATACTTATTTTTCCTAAATACCTTCATCACACATCTCTCATACCTTTATCCTTCATGTTTTGGCTTCATGCTCTTTGATCACCTATTCAAGTGACAATAATTTTGTAATAGCATTTTTGATGGTGATGTTAGAGTGATAATTTAGTCATTCCTCTAACATGGTTGATTAAAATTTGTTTTTATTATTAATAATTGAGGGAACCTTTTTTTACAACTCCAGGACTCATCAGTGGTAATGTCAGCAAAATTTGAGGAATTGCTGTCAAATTTGGAAAACCTGGACTGAGTTCCTTTAATGTCCAAGTGGTAAGATTCCAGTCTGACACCTGGCGCCATGCATTTTAAACATTGTTTCTTCTCTGCAACCCACAAACATGTAGACCTTTGTATATATATTGCTCAAGTCCCTCTCAGGGCAGGGCCTTGGAAGGAACCCTTGTAAATGAGCTTAGTTAGCTTCTGTGTAAATCCAGCTGTCTATGAGGTAGCTGCTACAGTTGATAACCCCACCCATGTTTCAGATGAGAAAAGTCAGGTTTAGCGAAGTTGAATATTTCGTAAAGCCAGGATATTAATGCTCACCTAGAAACACCCAGAGACTATTCCTAACCTCCGTGATATAGTCCCTCAAAGAAAACCACTTATAGTTTTCCAAAAACTGAATCTCTCAGATGACTTTGCAGCCATCCTTGCATTCTATTTCCCTCCCCCCACCCCCCCTTTCCAACACACACACACACACACACGCAAATGCGCACATGGGTGTACACGCATATTTCTTCACCTAGAAAACTCTCCTAGTTATTTTTTCAGATATCAGCTTAAACATTTCTTCCACTCTAAAGATTTTCCTATTTTATTTCCAGGGAATAAATATGGAATTTTAGCATATGCTTTTTTTGCCTCTATTGAGATTTTTATAAGACATGTGTCTTTTATTCTATTAATATGATGTCTTAAATTGATTTGGTTTTTTTTCTCTCCCAACTTAATTGAGATATAATTGACAGAAAGTACTAAAGAAGTTTAAGGTGTATAGCATAATGATTTGACTTACATACATCACAAAATTATTTAAATTGATTTGTTTTTAAATGTTGCCAACCTTGCTTTCCTGGAATAAATTCATATTATTCTTGAGAAATCTTCTTTTTGCGTATAGCTGGATTCAGCCTACTTTGTTTATGATTTTTATATCTATGTTTGTGAGACTGGTCTGTTATTTTTCTTTCTTATTGTGGCTTTGAGTTGGGTATTGCTAAGGTCTGAATGACTATGTCCCCTCAAAATATATATGTTGAAACCCTAACACCCAATGTGATGTGCCCAAACTGATGTTAGTGCCTAAAGCTCAGTGTGACATGGGTAGGTGGGGCCTTTGGGAGATGATTAGGTCATGAGGGCATATCGTGAATCAGATTTATGCACTTATGAAAGAGACTCCAGACAGCTGCTTTGTTCCAGTGAGCATGTGAAGATTCAGCTAGAAATCTGTGATCCAGAAGAGGACCCTCAACCAACCATGCTGGCACCCTGATCTCAATTTCAGTCTCTACAATTGTAAGAAATACATTTCTGTTGTTTATAAGTTATCCAGTCTATCTTATTTTGTTATAGCAGCCTGAACAGACTAAGACAGGTTTCAAGAGTATGCCAACCTCCTAAAGCCATTTGGGATATTTCATATTTTCTACTCTCTTGAAAAGTTTGTGTGTGAGATTAGCATTATTTCTTCCCTAAATATTTTATAGAATTCAGCAGGCGAACTACTGTGGACCTGGATTTTTGTATGGAAAATATTTTAATTTTAAATTCAAGTTCTCTGAGAATTCTTAGACTATTCAAGGTATCTGTTTCTCCTTTTATCAATTTAAAGCTATGTTTTCTTAGTAATTCATCCATTTTGCCTACGTTTTCACAAATTATGGTATAACTTGTTCATAATAACTTCTTACAATATAAATCTAGAGTGGTATCTTTAATTCCTGATATTGATTTGGGGGGCCTTTTTTAATTTTGTGATACATCTTACAAAGAGTTTACCAATTTTATGAGTTTTTCATAGAATTAAGCTCTGGCTTACTAATCCTTTTTCTTATATGCTTGTTTTCTATCTTATTAATCTTTGCTCTTACTTTCATATCTGCCGTTCTTCTACTTAATGACTGTAATTTCCTGTTCTTTTCCTTAAAATATTCTCTTGACATGGTATGTCCACCTAATTTTTAATTATGTCACATCAGTTGCCATTGTTGTTGTTGTTATTTCAATTAGGGCTTATTTAGTTTTAATAATTTGAATTATTGAATTCAAATTACTGAATTTGGTGGGAGGGCCTATAGTATTCTAAACTTTATCCTGATTTTTATTTTTTCCTGAAGTATATCTTTAGTAGGCTCTTTCAGTAAAGTTCATTGAGTGGTATAATTTTAGTCATTTATGTCTGAAAATATCTTTATTTCACCCTTTATTTCTTTGGTCGTGCATGGAATCCAGATTGACAGTCATAATTCCATCAGCACTTTGAAGATATTATTCCATGCTCTTCAAACATCTATTTTGCTGCTGGAATTCAGGTCCCAGCTTCATTGTCATTGTTTTGTTACTTAACAGCTTTTTCTCTTTGATTGCTTAAACTATATTCTCTTTGTTTTGATGTTCTACAGTTTCACTACCTCGTTTTATTTATTCCCTTCAGGCTTTGGTATGCTTCTTTAATCTGAGGATTACTATATCTATCATCTATACTGGAAAATTCTTAGCCAAAATCTTTCTGAATATTGCTTCTTCCTCATTCTCTCTCCTCTCTCCTTCTAGGATTCCTATTAGTGTTGTGTGAGACTTAATCATCCTACCGTCTCTTTCTATAACATTCACAACAAATCTGGATGCAAATTTTGGCTCTACCTTAAAAATACATCCAGAATCTGGTTACTTTTCTATACTTCTGCTTCTACACCCTGGTCCAAATCATCATCATTTTTCTCTTATGTTTTTGCAATTGCCTTCTCATTGATCTCTTTATTTCCCCATTTTTCCCCTACAGCTTATTCTCAGAACAGTGGCCAGAATAGTCCTGGTAGAAATACTTTTCAGATCATGTAATGCCTACTCAAAACCCTCCAGTGGCTTCCCATTTCACTCCAAGTAAAAGTGAAAGTCCTTAAAGTCCTTTAAGGTCCTAAAAGACCCTGCCCACCCCACCCCGACCTGTACAGTTTCCATTGCCCTGCCCTTCAGTCCATCCCAAACCCACTGTCTACCTTCCTGTTCTTCCAACCTGCCAAGGATGCTCCCATACCTTCCCCTTTGCCTAGAAAGCTATTACCGGAGGTCTCTGCATCATTCACTTCCCTCCTCAGGGGTTTGCTCCAGTGTCAGTTCTCAGTAAAGATCTTCTTGACCACTCAACTGAAATTGGATCACCACACTGGAACCCCGTCCACACTTGTTGTTACCATATACACCACCACCCCCAGGATAGTTACTGTTATCTGAAATGCTGTGTATTTTATTTACCAAAGTTCTTTATTATCGCTCTTGTTTTCTACATAAAATGCACACTCCAGTGAGGACAAGTATTCTTATATCCGTCTTTCCCTCCAGCTATTTTTCCCAGCAGACAGAAAAATGTTGTATACGTAGTAGGTGATAAACTAATATTTTTGGCAAAATGGAACATAAATTCTCCATGTCTTTTAATCTTTCATTTTTTCCCCTTTTCCCTTTGTGCTCCATACTGCTTAATTTCTTCATATAAATCTTACATTCTATTGACTCTCTTCAGTTGTGTCTACTATGCTATGTAAACCATTCTGTATTCTTTTTCAATTTTTGTCTGTCTATATCTTTCAATAACAGCTTATTGAGATATAATCCACATAATATAAATCCATCTATGAATTGTTTGATATAGTTTTGTCATTTTTTTCCACTCCATTTGGAATTTTTCATAGTGATCTGTTTTTCCATTGTGATTTGTATTATTTCAAGTCTTTTAAAAATTATTTTCAACATAGGTTTTAAAGTCCTTCATATTTTCCTATTATCTGAAATTTGGGGGGCTGTTCATCCTCCAATTCTAGTGCAGCATGCGGTTAGTAATTTTTAGTATGAGTTTACCTGCACGGCATGGTCTGTCATTGTGCACAGTCCCTCTGTTCTGGGTCCTGAGAGCACTCCTGCAGCGGGCTTTGTGTCTGCTCCTTGCAGGACCTCTGAGGCTTTCTCTGGTTCACCAGACATACATTAATTCCACAACACCATTAGTGCAGGAATTGGTATCTACATCCACACCTGAGGGAGACTTGAATCTAGGATTGCTCATGGGTTACTATTGCTTTTCTTCTCCTTCAGAACCAAAAAGTCACACTCTCCACAGCTTTACATAGGCTGGTAGAAGGTATTCTTCTCACCTCCTTTTTTTTATAAGAGCAGCTTTTCCAGGGCCTCAACTCTGCCCTACACAAGGCTCTCCCAGAGTTTCTACACATCCAACTTTGGAATTTGTCTGGTTTTGAATTCCTTCTTTGTTTCTAGCATGTGAGAATTTCCACTTATTTCTTTTGAACTCAGATGCTTTCTTTCTTTTTTTTTTTTCCTTTTTGTCATGTTGAATTTAGCATTTCTTTATATCTGTAATAAGGCAGTTTCTGTGAGCTCAATACACAATACTGTAATTAAAAGACATCCATTAAAGTATTTTTAGTAAAAAAAAAAGTAGAAATAAATTCTGAAAGAATTTTAAACCTAAACCTTATCATATTGAATTAATTATCAATTTAAAATACAGGTTATGGAGCTAGAATACCTGGTATGGAATCCCAACTGTTCTATTTGTCTACTCAACTTGAGTAAATTACCTAACTATCTGTGCCTTTATTTCATTAAATATAAAATAGGGATAGTAATAGCACCCACATTTTAGGGTTTTCTGAACGTTAAATTATCTTGATACTCTTAGAGAGCGTTGAACAGCATCAGACACACACATTAAGTGCTTGATGAGACAGTCGATATCATCATCCTCTTCAACATTATTGTATTAAGTTCTGTAATACGGGATCCAACCCAATTGTTTTCTGAACCACTCACAGTCAGATGTCACATTCTTTTTGCATTCTCAGAGGCTACAACAATGTTTGGCAAGTAATTGGTATTCCTAAATATTTGTTGATTAAAAGTTGTTTAAAAAAAAATGTGTGTGTGTGTGTGTGTGTGTATATATATATATATATATATATATATATATATTTAATTCAGTTGCTCAAGTCATACTTCTTTAGTTCCCAGGTTTAATAATTTTAAAATAATAATATCTTCCTCAATAAGTTACTCTGAGAAGTTCTATAGCGAACCTGAATGAGGATCTAATTTGAAAATTCAATAACAGCATTATTATGGGAACAATAATATAGTGGTAAACATTTAAAGCAATTAAATATTACAAAAATATACATTTGATAGAAATATGATTACAAATTAGAAATACAGATTTTTAAAAATTGGGAGATGCGTCACATACAAATAAGTATTAGTAATAATTGCTCTATCTATGGCCGTGTTCCAAAGCTGGACTGAGATGATTCCGCAAATCTAGAAATGTACTGAAAATCACCAGATGGTACACTTAAAACGGTGGATTTTATGCTGTGTAAATTGTACCTCAATAAAGCTGTTTTTTAAAAAGAAAAATAAGTAAATAAAATCTTATGTTATTAACAATAATAATTAGGAAGTGGTTAGGGGAATGGTGATAAAAATAAGACACATTAACTTCCTCATTTTTATAAAGAAAAGTTAAATAGACCAGACCAATGTTTTTTAAATTGTTCTGACTACAACCCACAATAACATGCACATTTTTCATTACTATCCAGCACAAACATATACATCTTTCTTATCCAACATCTTGATATATTTGATTGTGAGGTAAAATGAGTTTTTAATGTGGGCCACAGCTAAAGACTTGAAATGCACTGCACTAAATTTGTTTCATGACCCGCTAATGTGTTGTGATCCATACTTTAAAGATCAATGAATTTGGCCTTGTGTTTTCTTGATGTTTGTAATTAAAATATGTTGGTTCAAGTATTACTTTACAAACACATCTTTGAAGTAGAACGTTTTTATACAGATATGTAGGATCCACAGTCTAAAAAATATATTTAAGTAGAAGAAATGTGTCAATAAGGAAACACACAAAAAAAATGGAAAGCATAAATCAAAATTTAAAAATAAAATAAAAGACATTTGTTCAAAATAGATGAAAATAGGTTAAACACCGTAATTATAAGGCAAATAATCTGAAACTAGGTCCAAGCAACCTGATCATGTGTTGTTAAAGATAACAAAAATCAACAAAAGTTTATAGTGATAAGTTTTGGTAAAGACATTTTAGAAAAACAAAGAGAAAAATATGGTTTAATATATCAAATTCTACCAGAATTCCAGAGAAAATTCAGTTAAAAAGGCAAAATATATTTTGTATAAAAGAGTACAATTCAATGAGAAACTGATAAAATTTGTATAACATATATGATTGGTAAGAACTTTTTTTTTTTAAAATAGTGATAGGATTTTTTTAAATTATTATTTATTTATTTATCTATGACTGTGTTGGGTCTTCGTCTCTGTGCGAGGGCTTTCTCTAGTTGTGGCGAGCGGGGGCCACTCTTCATCGCGGTGCGCGGGCCTCTCACTAACGCGGCCTCTCTTGTTGCGGAGCACAGGCTCCAGACGCGCAGGCTCAGTAGTTGTGGTTCACGGGCCCAGTTGCTCCGCGGCATGTGGAATCTTCCCAAACCAGGGCTTGAACCCGTGTCCCCTGCATTGGCAGGCAGACTCTCAACCACTGCGCCACCAGAGAAGCCCGGTAAGAACTTTTTAATACTTTTATATACCACTTATAGGAGATGCTTTTATAAATCAATATTGCATTAGTTACCTATTGCTGTGTAAATTATTCAAAATGTAGCAGCTCAAGCAACAAACATTTATTCTCTCAGTTTCTATGGGTCCAGAATTCAGGAGCAGCTTAAGGCTCTGAGCCAGAGCTTGAGGCTCTGGCTCAAGGCCTCTCATGAGGTTGCAGTCAAGATGTTGCCTAGGGCTGCAGTCACTTGAAGCCTTGACTGGGGCTGAGGATTCACTGCCAAGATGGCCCACTCACACGATTGTTGACAGAAGGTCTCAGTTCTTTACCATGTGGGTCTCTCCGTAGGACTGCTTGAGTGTCCTCACAACACAGCAGCTGGCTTCCCCTACAGAGAGTAATCTAAGAGAGAGAGAAAGGCATAGACTGTGTTCTGTAACCAAGCCTTGGATATCACATGCCATCACTTCTGCCGTATTCTATCAATCACACAGAAAAACCCTGAAACAATATAGAAGGAGACTACATCATAGATACCTGGAAGCAGGAATTTTTGGAGCTCAACTTGGAGGCTGGCTACCATAAGTTTAAAAAAAAATAATGCCCAAAATGCACAAAGGCTACAAGTTTCAAAACACAAAGGAAGGTATACAAAAATCAAACATAAAAACACACTAATAATTTTTAAAAGTAAATATTGTAAATAATATCTGTCAGATCGTAAAAAAATTTAGGAGCAATAGAACCCTTAGATTTCTGGGGGGAGTATAAATGATTTCAATCACAGTGGAATCCAGCATTACCTACTAAAGTTCTGAATATCCTAATATCCAGCAATACTGCTTCATAGAATTTCTTGCTCTACCCTAGAGAACTTCTTGCATATACACACCAGAGGGTATGTCCAAGAATGTTTTTAACCACATGATTTGTAATAGCAAAAAAAGCTAGAAATATGATAATTTGCATTTGCTTAGTTATCTCTCTATGTATTGAATGGTGATAAACTTAAAATTTTTCTTTTGCTAGTTCTTTATTCCCCAAATTTACTATTATGAGTTATATCAGAAACAAGTAAAAAATCCAATGGCTAAAACAATGAAATAAGGTGAACGAAAAGAAGAAAAAGCTGGAAATAAGTGTTTAATATGAACAGTTTCAGAGACAACGCAGACACAATATTATCCCTTAGCCTTCAGATCACATGTTGAAATGTAAGAAAAAAGGATCAAGTTTAAATCCAACTTCTCAGTGCTTGGGTGGCACAGGGACCTTGTGTCAGTGCCCGCTCTGGGTATTAAAAGGGCAAAATTGAAATGCAGTTTTTTGATGACCCTGGGCCTAATGATGGGGTTGATAGTAAACAGTGGAACCTTTCCCAGAAGATAGAATGTTTCCATAGACTAAGATTCTCAGGAGCTACTTTGACTCAGACTTCCTAGAATCTAGAATACACACAGCCATTATTCCAAAAATCACTTTCAAAAGCCTCAAAGGCTTATAAAGTGTGGTACCTTCAGGCATCACGCATCTGTTGCTGCCACTATGAAATGGCTGGATGGGGAACAGTGGTGGGGCAGGGGGAGGGGACAGGGGGGTGTGAAATATTTTCAGTAGCTTCCTCCTTTCTCAGCCACCTCACTTCCCAGGCTTTTCTTTACACTCTCTGCTCAATCCCACATTTCCCTTGGCAGGGGCCCAAGGAGATTCAGCCAACACAGTCCCTGCTCTGCTTGGCTCTGGCCTGGTCACCAATGATGCTCTTGGCATGGACCCACTGGCTGAAGAACTAACATCAGGCCTTGGGCATGACTTGGCATTAGAGCATGTCAGGCTCAGGTACTCTCTCGGTCATAGCACTCCACCTCCAAGACAAGGATTGCTTCTCCCTTTTGAAGGACAGTAGGCCTTCTCCACTACTTGCTACAGTGAACCTTGAGTTTTCACTTTCCTATAGTTTCTCTAGGGATGTACATCTTGTTTTGGTATGTTGTTCTTCAAAATAAATCAGCTTAGAGTCTAACAGTCAGTATAAACAATCAAGCTCACGATTACAGTACATTGTGGTGATCATTTAAAATAATACCTAGGGGCTTCCCTGGTGGCGCAGTGGTTGAGAGTCTGCCTGCCAATGCAGGGGACGCGGGCTCGAGCCCTGGTCTGGGAAGATCCCACATGACACGGAGCAAGTGGGCCCGTGAGCCACAACTGCTGAGCCTGCGCGTCTGGAGCCTGTGCTCCGCAACAAGAGAGGCCGCGATGGTGAGAGACCCGCGCATCGCGATGAAGAGTGGCCCCCGCTTGCCACAACTAGAGAAAGCCCTTGCACAGAAACGAAGACCCAACACAACTAAAATAAATAAATAAATAAATAATTTAAAATAATACCTAACAATTCTAGAGCATATGTTCCAGTTATTGTTGTAGGGGCTTTTACATAGATCAGTGCAGTTAAGCTATACAAAAGTATCCCGTTTTATAGATGAGAAACTGGAGGCATAGAAAGGCCTAACTTCTGAGTCTCTGCTCTTACATACTACTCTGTATTGTCAAGAGCGCAGCGGAAGCGCAGAGAAGGTACATTCACTCGTGCTTCAGAAGCTGGGAAGGAGAAAATACAAGTAACACTCCATAAAACACCAGGGTTCATTCAGCTCTTCTGATTGGCTGGACAGAGACCCCTTCTTTCTCACTCATTATAAGTATCACTCCCACTGATGCACTCTCAAAGAAAATAATCTCTCCATAGATAAAAAGGCTGTTTTTAAGAGTCATGCACCACAATGTTCATTGCAGCTCTATTTATAATAGCCAGGACATGGAAGCAACCTAAGTGTCCATCGACAGATGAATGGATAAAGAAGATGTGGCACATATATACAGTGGAATATTACTCAGCCATAAAAAGAAACGAAATTGAGTTATTTGTAGTGAGGTGGATGGACCTAGAGACTGTCATGCAGAGTGAAGTAAGTCAGAAAGAGAAAAACAAATACCGTATGCTAACACATATATATGGAATCTAAAAAAAAAATGGTGCTGAAGAACCTAGGGGAAGGACAGGAATAAAGACGCAGACATAGAGAATGGACTTGAGGACACGGGAGGGGGAAGGGTAAGCTGGAACGAAGTGAGAGAGTGGCATGGACGTATATACACTACCAAACATAAAATAGATAGCTAGTGGGAAGCAGCTGCATAGCACAGGGAGATCAGCTCGGTGCTTTGTGACCACCTAGAGGGGTGGGATAGGGAGGGTGGGAGGGAGACGCAAGAGGGAGGAGATATGGTGATAAATGTATATGTACAGCTGATTCACTTTGTTATAAATCAGAAACTAACACACCATTGTAAAGTAATTATACTCCAATAAAGATGTTAAAAAAAAAAAAGGCTGTTTTTATATCACAAAGGTGGGATGACCCGGTAGACCCTCCAAATTAACCCTCATTGTCCATTTATAGAAAAATGGGGCAGGGGACACTCAACACAAGGATGTCCTACATGATAACAGCTCAGAAACCTCAGTCTCAATCCTTTCACTGTGCTTGGACTCTGCTCTCTCTCCGTCTCGAACATTACCTATGAGATTAACAGCAACACATCAACAACATCAAAAATCAGTCTTCACTCATTGAGCACTTACTGTGTGCCAAGTACCAAGCGCTTTACATGAATTATATGTATAAATCCTCAAAACAATACAATAAATAGGGCTTCATTATTATAATTTTATAGAGGAAGAGTCTTAAATAAGAGAATAAGTAATTTGCTTTAAATCACACAGAGAGGAAATAGCAGATCTACTCTGTAATATGAGTCCTAGCTTCAAAGCCTTTGCTCATAACTGTTTCATATCCTCCCTCCCTTTGCCCCTTCCACCAACTCCAGTACTCCTTGTTTGAGAACATCATGCCTGGGGCCAGCCTCCCACTCCAAGGAAGCCCATCATTCTTGCATACATGGATGCTTTGAGCCTCAGGGAAGCCCAAACTCAAATCTCAAAGAAGGCACACATTGTATTTTGCACCAATTGGTTCCCAAGCATATCCCAAGTAGATGATTACACTAATTTCACAGATTTTTGTGTGTGTGTGGCTTTTCACATGGTGTTTTCCAGGGAAACAAATTATTCAAATGAATAAGTAAATGGCTCAAAGGAAAAAGAGTTGAATACACCTTCAAACACTGGTAATGGACACGTGCATAGTTCTGGATGTCTATAAGCCAATGTCCCAAGTCCTCAGCATGCAGTCGTTTCATCCAACTTCACTCATGACCTTCAAGCCCATGTTCTAGGGATGCTGACATATTCCCCACTCACCTCAGATAGTGGGCACCTTCTCTCTTGCATAAGTTTTTCTTGACGTGTCCTCTCTCTGGAATGCCTTTCTCCCTTTTTTGACATCTTCTGTCTGCCTGAACCAACTCATTTTTAAAGCCCAGTTTAAATTCATCCCTCTCTATGGTGCCTGCCCCAATAGTCCTGTTTTGGAGTTGATTGATTTCTATTTCACAGAACCATTGCATTTTGTTTAAGCTTCTTTTTTACCCTTATAACACTGTGATATGTGTACTGGTTTAGAGTTATTTATAAATATGCCTGTCTTACTGGATTTTAATCTCCTTATATAAATTTCTATATATGTGTATGTGTGTGTGTGTAGATATATATATACACACACATATATATATGATTTTACTCCAGGACCTTCCCCTTCTACAGTTTTTAGCACTTAGTAAAAGCTTAAAATAGATTTGTTGTACAGGAGAAGAGTGAATGAATGAAATTTTCTCCCTAGTGACCCTTATTAAGGTTAAGAATATAAATCTTGCTTAAGGAATTGGCTAAAAAACCACAAATTTCACACACACACACACACACACACACACACATTCACACAGGGAGGGAGGAAGGGAAGGAGAGAGAGGGAGAGAGATAGATATGAATACATGTAGATGCTTTTTAGTCAGATAATAATAATAATAACAAATATGTGATGATTAGCATATACTAGGCACTGTTCTAAATACTTTACCCATATTAACTCATTGAATCCTTACAAGACCCTAAAAGATAGATACTATTAACATTCACATTGTACAGATGAGAAAACTGAGGTGAAAAGAGGTTAGTAATTTGCTCAAGGTCTCAAAGCTAGAAAATGGTGGAGTGAGTTGAGGTCTGCATGTTCCAGCCACTGATGAGCCACAGGATACTAAATGTATAAATCTTTAGCTAATGCACTGATAAATAGAAAAGAAACACCATTTACACCAGTACATTTGATTTCTCATTCTTGTCCCAGGAGGCCTGCTTGAGGCCCTTGGCTCTCTGGTTAATCCCTATCATCCACCATCACCCAAAATAAAATATTATATAAAGACTCATTATAATACTATAACAGAGAGAAATAACAACAGAGTTGATAAGGAAGACACTTCAAGACACCTTTAGGTAAAACACACTTGTGGACTGGCTTTACATCCTACCATGTATGATTTAGCTTCAAAGGAATGTGACCAAACTCACTCAATGAATGCAGATATTTGTTTAAATGTAATAATTCTCTTTTTTCTAGGTTGAAGAGAGTTTTAAAAAAATTATCAGGATTTCCTTTTGGATATTTTAAGAAATTGTTATTTTTTAGGCCAGAAAAAACCTGATTATTTAGGTCATGACCTCAGCTCCCTAGAGAGAACAAGGAAATTTTAATTAAATGCTAAATTCAGAACAAAAGAATTATGAAGGTCTAATTCCACCAGTAGTTATGAGAAGCCTCTATTTTTTCCTGCATCTTTCTTTGAGTCCTTCTTTATCACTGTCACACACAATAGCGCTCAGACCTCCTTTCAGTGTTTGGAGCAGAGGGACATTCTGCTTCAGGGACATTCTGAATATATTATACAAAATAGCTTCTTACTTTTATCAGATGTGGTAGCTTGTCTCAAAGATGGTCCCCAGTGATCTCTGCCTTATGGTGTTCTTGCTCTTGTGTAGCCATTCTCCTACACACTGAATAGGGCTGAATTTGTAAACACTAGGATGTCATGGAAATGGTAGAGTATGCCTTCTAAGGCTAGGTCATCAAAGACACAGTGGCTAATATCTTGTTCTCTTTTGGATCACTTACTCTGGCAGAAGCCAGCTGCCATGTTGTGAGGACACTCAAGCAGCCCTCTGGAGAGGCCCATATGTCAAGGAACTGAGGCCTCCTGCCAACAGCCAGTAAAGGAACTAAAGCCTCATGCCAGTGGCCATGTGAGTGAGCCATCTTGGAACTGGATTTTCCAGCCAGTCAAGTCTTCAGATGCCTGCAACCCTGGCCAACATCATAACTGTAATCTCATTAAAGACCCAAGCCAGAACCATCCAGATAAGCTGTTCTGGAATTTCTGATCTATGGAAACTGTGCAATTATAAATGTTTATTTTTTAAGCCACTAAATTTTGAAATACTTTGTTACACAGCAATAGATAACTAATATGCAATAGATAACTACTTTCGGAATTTATGATAAATTTTGCCAATGCCTTTTTACACAGTTTCACATTTTGTCTTCTCAAGAAGTCTTGATGAAAGTACTATTATAGTAGATTCAGGCTAAAAGTAATCATATAGCTATGAAGTACCTGAATTGTCCTTGAACCCAGATCTGTCTGTCCAGTTTCTTAACCATTATACTGAAGCATCTAATGCCTTACTTTTGTTAAATCTCCAAAATAACTCTGACAGAACAGATGCTATCAGTCCAGCTATTGGTCTACGAGGGTCTCCCATACCAGGAGATAAAACCTCTCAGCCAGAGTGTTCAGTGTTTCAAAAGATTGCCTTCATTTTTGACTAGCTTATTAACTACTGTGAAAAAAAAAAAACTTAAAACAGCCAGCATAAAATTCATATGGTCTGTGTTATGTGGTAGCTTACCTAATAACCTTCTCTCTCAACAGACACTACGGGACTATTATTTGAGGAAGTCATTATTCTAATACTTTACATTAAATTAGACTAGACTTATGAGTTGACATTCAGCTGCCAATAGAGGGGTTCTTTTTATCCCCACATTTTCTTTTATTTAGGCCAAAAGCAACATCAACTGGTAATCTTCACAAGTAATGTACAATTATCCCAGGTGAGCGAGATAGAGAATTGTCTAGCAAAATAGCAAGACTTCCAAAAAGGATACTTTTTAGGTTTTGCATTTCTAGCTCACTGCCATCTGTGGATAGGGTTGTGAAGTCCCAGGAAGGGTGACTGATGGAGGAGCAACTTGTCAAATAGCACATGAGATGAGACAAAAGTGGTTTTAAAATAGTAATGATAATGAGTAGCCTTATATAGCCCTTTTAATTTTATAAAATCTCTTTACATATATTTGCTTTCAGGATTCTTAAAATTCTATAAGAAATTATGACAATGTCAAAGATGATGACAATGTCAGCTATTATTATCTCTATTTTACAGATCAGGAAATTGAGGCTCAGAGAAATCATGTAAATCACTCAAAGTCATGAAACTGGTAATAGGACCTGGAATTCAAATCCCAGGCTTGATTTCATTCCCAATGATCTTTCCTGAACATGACTCATGTATCAATCACCTTTGTACATGTCACTTAGGGGGCACGCTACCTCACCAATAGTAAACCCTCAATGTATTTTATTTAGTATTGCTGAAAATGGGATAGAGCTTATATAGCAAGTGGAGGAGGAAGGGGAAAATGGGTTTTCAGGGAGCCAGTCCTATTACTTGCTTTCCTTTCCTACTTCCCTCTGTGAATATTGAGCAAGCAAACAAAAGATGAGAAGCAAACTGTCTGGCAACTAGATTCCATAATGATTCCCCAAATGGAGATATTTTCTCATCTGCTTTGTTTCATTCTCCCTCCTGAAAAATGGTGTGACTATTCTCCGGAAAATACCACGCATTCACTGGATCTTTTCTTCTAGGCATGAGGGTCATCTTGATACCCTTTTCCCCCTCACCTCCCTGCACATTATCATTTGAATAATCAGAGTGAAATGTGGGCTATGGCAGCCTAGTTTTACCCAGAATCCCTGGCTGGGTCGTTCCTTTCTGACCATTCTCATTTCAGTACTGTACAGCTTAGGTAATAAACAGCTCACAAAACCAGTTGCTTTCACGCAATTCAGCCAGCAATATCCAAGCCCGTTAATTAAAGCCAGATTCCCAGATAATCTCATGATACTTATGTGAGGTCTAGGTGAGAATTCTATTTTAAGAGGTAAATAGCAATTTCAGTGCAAGTGTGAGTCCCTGATTTTTCTCTCCTCCTCCCTCCCCCATCCTTCTCCCTCCCTCTCCCTCTCTGTCCCCAGAAGCTGACAGTTGTTGCTCAATGCCTCACTGAAAACAATAAAACCATCCCATCTAGTGTGCTTGTTCTGTGATTTTCTTGCTCTGGTCAATCTGTGTACCATGAGTAAAGGCTTTATGAAGAGTTAATAAACACTTTATCTGTGTACCTTTCATAGAAAAGTAACATCCGAGCCTAAACACAGTGGCAGTCTCAGGAGTTTTGTTTGTGTGAGTGTGTGTGTGGTGTGTGTCTGTGTGGGTACGTGTCATGTTCCTTTGAGGCTGCACCAAAGTTTGCATCCATTTCATTAATAAAGTTACTTACAGAGAGAGTATTGTTGCTGTTGATCTTTTTATTCTTTTTATTACTTTAGAAGGTAATATGTAAGTGCATGCTTTTTCTTAAAAAAAAAAATCACACTATGAAAGACACCATTGATTGGCATTACTTTGTGTGGATGCAAACATATGCTGATGAAGAAAAAGAAAAATCAATCACGTTGCCATGAAAATATAAGCCTAGAATCTGGGCTGAGTTGCCCAGCTTCACAGCTTCAGTATTATTTCTCATTTATCAGTGTGCTTCAGTTTTCTTTCTCTTTTTCTCTCTCGTTTTTGTTTTTGCTCCTAGAGTTACCTTATTCACACTAAAACCAAATTATGCCTTTTCTCCCAGGGATTTAGAGTTTTAGAAGTATGTGTTCAAACTATTAATATCCAAAAGACTCCTGCTGACTCTGCAACACACAGCTCTGATGTAAATTGTACTCTCCATGTAAAAATATAGTCTTCAGCTATTAAGTACAATGAATGTGGTTTCTGAGTGCATGTCTAAAATGATTTAAATGCCTCATAATATATGACTGAACTTAAATGAATACACTTAAAATACTGCAAGCACATTCATTAATTAGATTAACCTTTAAACTTCTATTGTTAACTAGAACCTCATTTTGATATTTGGAATGAATTTTCCGTGGCTTATTATAGTCATTAGAGCTCATCACTGAGATGTGATATGCCAGAATTCCATAAGCACATACCAATGGTATGGCCCTAATTTTCTCAAAGAATGCCAGCCTCCCTTAGTATTTTCATATATTTTTATATAGCCATTATGAAAGCATAGGATTATTCTGAAATTGACAAATTGTTACTTCCTAACTATAGAACTGAAACAAGATTCTAATTAATGTGTTCTGTTTACAGATACTAGCATACGTTCTGCCCTGACAGTCAAGGGTGTCAGATTATTACCACCAAAGTTAACTGGCATTTGTAATTGCACCAAATGATGTTATATCTGTGGAATGTTCTCCCATTAAAAATGTTATTTTCCTGAATTTCTATTACGTGTCAACAAATGGGTATTTGAAGAGATTCTTACAGAATTAGAATTGATCATGTGGGATCAGTAGAAAATGGGACCAGAATTTATGGCAGAGTTCCAACGAGGCAGGCTTTGTGACTTAAGAGCTGAGCTATTCTCACCAAAGAACAGTAAAAAGTGAAATTCACAAAGACAAGATGTTTAGGACTTTGAAACAATATTTCAGAAGATTAGGGGTCATTCATTTGCAACACTTTACTTGAATTGATTGACTTAAAATCAATACAAGCATTTTTTATAAAAATTGTCTTCTTAAATCCTTGAACTTTTTTTTACAGTAAGACAACTTTATAACTTTAATAAATTGACTATCACTAAAACATTCTGTGGGGATTTTGCTTGCTTAGTTATTAGGCATCTGGGCTTTGGAGTTAGCCAGATACCGTTCACACTTGAACTCTTCTACACAGGCCTAGTAAACTTGCAACAAGTTGCTTATTCTTTCTAAGCCTTCATTTCTTCATCAGTCAAGTGTGGATACAGTCAACTTCACAGGGTTGTTGTGAGGTTTAAATGAGGTAGGGTGTACAAAGGTTCTAAGTAGCATTCTTAGCACATAGTAAAATCCAAAATAATGAAAATTATTATAAGGGCAGTTACTTACCAATTTACAAGTGGCCCAAATCATTAACAAATATATAAATATGGAAATATGGACATTTTAATTTTATTTCATAAATAGCAGAACTTAAAGTATCACATGATCTATCAGAATTATGAAAAGGTATTATCTGACTTATTGAGGAGATATCCAAAATATAAAACTAAGAGCTCTCTTTCTTAGAACAGTGTATTACACACACACACACACACACACAAACACACACAAACACACACCCTCCGGAAAATAGTAATTCTTAATTTTTTGTAAATGCACAACTATCCCCAGAGGAAAATTGGAAGATCCTACAGTCTGGTCCTGGTGAGGGGGCTAAAAACTGTAGATTCTCCTCTGCTAGTTCATGTTTCCAACCTGCTCAAAATGCAGCTCAGCTGAGATAGCCCAACCAGCATTGATTTCTCCTCTACCCTAAGTTCCATCAGAGCTTAAGAAGGTAGTTTGAGGTTATTACTTACTGTTTTTAAACATGATAGTCTTCAGGGTCAGCTCTGACTTCTAATCTTAATTCCCACACTAGCTTGATTTGTGACTTAGGCTAGTTATTTAACCACTGGAGCCTTTATTTTCTCATTCATAAATGGTAATAATATTTCAAGGGCTATTGTGAGAGTTAAATACAAAGAAGCTCATGTTAAAATGTGCCCAGTTCCAGGCATAGTAAATGACAGTCTTTAAAAAAAAAAAAAAAAACCTGGAATGGCTTTGCGGTGTCTCAAGTTGACTAAGCTAAACTGTATTCCTTAGAATCGCCCTTCCAGTATGTTTCCAGATAGGGTGAGCTCCAAGAGAGAATTTTTCAAGAGAGTCAGAGAATGGAAGGTAGCACGCGTTTTGTAACATACACGTATCTCCTCCCAATTGTCTAATCAAATTCTATGTGCTGCTGTGAAGATATTTTACCGATGTAATTAAAGCCCCTAAACAGCTGACTTTAAATGAGACAGATTGTCCTGATGGGCCTCACTTATCAGTTGGAAGTCCTTTAAAAGAGTGCATTGCTCTCTGAGAGACAGACAGACAGATAGACAGACACTCCTACCTGTGGAAAACAAACTCCAGCCATGTCCATGGGGTTTTAGTCTATTCATGATCTTCCATTCCTGTCTGTTCTATGGACTTCGAATTTGCTTAGTCCTCAAAATTAATTACATAAAATAGTGTATTGTTATATAGATGATAGGCAGATAGATAGATTCACTATATATCTATATGTAGATATATAGGTATGTGTGTATATTCATTACTGTTTCTGCTTCCCTGGTTGAGCTTTGACTGATACAATACTTAATTTGATGACTATCTTTTTCATTTTATTTAGATCCTTTTCATATTTATTTAGATTCTGTTCCTGGTATAGACAGGCAATGCTGAAAAAATAAAAATCAGTAGATTTAGATTTAAGATGAGAGAATGGCCCAAGGCCACCATTGTTTAGCAGTATGTAAACGTGGGCAATAATTTAATCTCCCATGTGCAAATGTGAGTGCAATTGTCACCACGTCATCTACGGCATAATAAATACTCAGTAAATATTATATCCCTTACCTTCTCTCCCCTTAGCTCACAATATTTAAGAGGAATAAAATGAACTAAGGCATGCATTCTATTTTATTAATTTAAGAAATAACTTTTTAGAAATTACTATGTGTTGAGCACTATTAATTTACAAACATTAATTCATTTAATGCAGATAGCAATTCTATAAAGTAGACAATATTATTATCATTTCCATTTTAAAGGTGAAGAAACTGAGCAAAGAGGTTAGGTAACTTGCCTAAGGCCACGCAGGTGATAGATTTGAACCCAGAAAGTCTGGTTTCAGAGTCAGTGCTTTTGACCATTATGCTTTACCATGTATATGAAAAAAATATGAAATTTATAGAATTATAAATGCAATACCAATGTATAATATTACTCTATTAGTTTGCTAAGGATACTAAACAAAATATCACAGACTGACTGGGTAGCTTAAACAACAGAAATTTATTTTATTACAGTTTTGGACACGATCTAGGTGTCAGCAGGTACAGTGTCTACTGAGGCCTCTCTCCTTGACTTTCAGGCAGGCATCTTCACACTGTGTCCTCACATGGTCATTTCTCTGTGCGTGAGCACCTTGTGTCTCTGTGTTGCCAAATTTTCTCTTCTTATAAAGACACCAGTCAGATTTGATTAGGGCCCATGCTAACAGCCTCATTTTAATTTAGTTACCTCTTTGAAGGCTATGTCTCCAAATACAGTCACATTCTGCAGCGCTGAGTGTTAGAGCTTCAACATGATGAATTTGGGGAGAACACAGTTCAGCCCCTAACAATTACTGTTGCTGGTATAGTATTAATGCTCTAACAACAACCTTCCTACATTAGATACCGAGTAACTGAAAAGAGAGATGACTGAGCAGATGAGTAGATAAGCATGGAATAGCTCATCCTGAACTGTGTTAGGGCCTCTGATCATTCTTCTACGTTCTGATTTCTGGAAAATTGTGAAGCATTTTGTTATTTCCTGCCTAATTTATATCATATCTTATTTAGGGGGGATTTAGGAAACTGCAGACTGGTTATTTATTTCTTAGACTTTAAATTCTGCTGCATTACTAACTAAAGTGCTTTTTAACCCAAAGAAAATAGCCTCTACAGAAACCTACAAGTTTCAGATTTGTCATAAGAGAAATCAGTGCCTTGAGGAGCCTGAGAAATTTTCTCATAAGAAAGGGAGAAGTGAGGCAAAGGATAACTAAGAAGAAAGATAGCACCCAGAGGGTGTTTTAAAATGTCTTTGAAGCTAGGACAATAGACTGGGGATAGGCAGGGTAGCTTACAATTTCAATAACTAGAAGACTGCACACATTTATAGCTACTTTAAAGAAAGGAGCCTTTCCTTCAGCTTTGAGTTCCCAAGGCTTATACTCAAAGGGAGGCACTAGGTAAGATCAGCAAATAATCCTGTTTTATAGATTAGCAGCACAGAGGTAAGGATTGTTTTCTCTAATATTCTAAGAGTTGTTTTGCTTAACATATGAAAGAAAAATCCTGAAGGATTATTTAAGTGCCAAAATGAAGGAGAAAAATGAGAGAAGCTTCTGTTTACTGAGCACTTACTATGCACTAATTGAAATGGCTAATATTTACTGCATATTTAATATTATCCAGTCACTATGTTTTTAACAGCTTTGCTCATTCACCATCACAAGTAGCTTATAAAATAGGCACTATTACAACCCTCATTTTATGGATGAGGAAAGGATTTTAAAGAAGTAAAATACCTTGACCAGAGTATAATCCGGATTTGGGCCCATGGAGTATAATTCTAGAACCCCAGGGCTTAGAGACCTTAGGACAAATGTCACCATTATCCCACTTGAGCCTCTCAATAACACTGGGATGTCCAGGTATTACCCTATCACATCAATGAAAAAACAAAAACCAGGAAAGACTGGATAATCATTTGCCTTAGGTCACACAGCTAGTAAATCACAGAGCCAGAATGGAATTCCAGGTTTTTGTAACTCCAAAATTCTTCCAAGAATGCCACATTGCCTTTCTCTCTGGTTGGTTGATAGAGGAAGATAACAGGAATATTAAAACATTATTTCATTCTCTAGCTAAGAAAGCACTGCATCCTAAAAAAAAGGGTATTTCCGACTAGAATATTTATAAAGGTTAATGAGAAACAAAATGAAAACCAGCAGGGAAATAGTCCCAGCTATAAATACCAAACTTATACATTTCTAATTATATAAGAAAATATCCCAAGCAGAAAGTCAAATGTTTTCATCAGATGCAGGTGAATCATCTGAACAACATTTTTGATCATTTGCTATCTCTATTTTGAGTTAACTCTGACTGAACACTGACAACATCACTCTATCCAATCAAATGTTGAATTACAATGTAGGTGTTTAAAAGGGGAATTGAGGACTCAACTACTACAGTGAGTAACTTCTCATAAAATCAGAGAAGATAATCTGTGATTGTTCCCATCTTTCTCCATGGAAATTATAAGGGTGTTTTATATTTTTATCAAAAGGTGGAAAAGGGGTAAAAAGCAATGGATCGAGTGGATTGGGCCTTTTTTTAATGGAAGTAGGCTTTTGCAAAGCTGACAGCATACATCTTGTCACCAAGTGTATTCATGATTCATAAGGCAGAGGCCCTGGTGGCACCTATGAGCATCAACTTGAGAAGCCTTGATGACCACAGTGGCAGCAAATCTCCAAGTCTGGGGAGGGACCATAGGGAGATAACAGTGTTGATCCAAAGTAAGCAGAGAATCCAGGGCAAATTCCTTTGGCCCACAAGGAATCTCTCAACAGGTTCCAAATCACTTCATACCTGCCAGGAATTCATCAATCTGTTGAGCTAGCTTCTACAAAAGCCAGTTCTTTCTTATACTTACAAGGAAAATGAAAAACAGAGGGGGGTCAGATAATAACTTGCCTTAGATCACAGAGCTGGCAACTAACAGGATTCCTTGTCGTCAGACTAATGGCATCTCCTTTGTTAGCCTTATCTACCCTAATTTATTACCACTCCCTACTTACTAGACCCAGGAGGTTTCACAGTGTCCAAAACACCTAAAAACACTGACATCCAATGTCACCATCTTTCTCCTTTTGCTTCCTATGGCATTCATCATCCTGCCTTCCCTATTTCTGTTAATGTCATCAACTCTTCTTTCCAAGCCATGCAGCCTCAAAATCAGAGTCACATTAAACTCCTTTCCTTACCAAGTCCTGCTAATTCTGCTTCCGTAAGATCACTAGAAGGACACTATCACCTACCTCTCACTTAAACTGTATCAAAAGCTTCCTAACCTATCTCCTTTCTTCTAGTCACACTGCGTTCTAATTCAAACTTTCTCAAGTCTATCCTCATACCACATCCAAATTAAGCTTCCTAACATGTCATCATGTCACTCCCCTAATCAAAAACCTTTTCTCCCAAGTTATCTCAAGTGATTTCTACTGTATCCCACTTCATTTTGAAAGCTATACATCAAATATTCCATGAATATATTCCAGGTCATACAAGTTGGGTGTGATCCTTTTAAATTCATTAGTTTTGGTTTATAACATTTATAATATCTTATTGCTCTTAATTTTCTTATCTCCCACTCTACTATTTGGAATTATTCGAAGGACAGAGACCACATCACATTTTCCACCTTTTATAATTGCCAAGTAGGTAATTCATAAATGTTCATTTCAGCTGGATCCAACTTAATCAAATAGACTGGAATTAAAGTGTCAAGGTCTGCCCAGAGCTAAACCCTCAAGTTTAAGTGAAAGAAAACAAATCCATAAGAACATTAACACTCTACACATTATGATGCGTCTTTGAACTGCTGGGGATTGACTTAGATGCTTAGGATGAAGAGGGAGAGACTACACATGGATGGGTTCTGCTCTCAGCAGCATCCACTCTAAGGGGAAATGAGAGAAGAGATGACTATTAGACAAGGTAGAAATGGTAAGTCACACTCAGGAAAGAAAACCAAGATGGACCAGAAGAGAGAGACAAATCAATGTCTTGGGAAGTACAGCAAGCTCCCTGGTGACCACCTGGTCTATTATTTTTTAAGGACCTGGAAGTAAATGGTACCAGATTTCTATCTGATATTCCCTTGCGATGAAGTACACACAGCTTATATCTTTCCCTATTTGTTTCCTTCATGTGAGCAGTATAAAACTGGCCTTCCCACTATCATTCTAAGCAACATGCCTTTATCACATGAGTCCTTGCTAAAAGAAGTCACGGGGTGGTGGGGGGGAAGAGAGAAACAGTTTTCTAATATAGGGAATCTCACCCTTAGCAGGTTAATACAGTGAGAGCTTGTAGGAGAAGCATAGGAAAGGGAGCACATTACAAATGCTAGAGTATTGCAAGTAATTCAAACAGTTGTGCTAAAATGGAAATCACATAAATATTACAAGTGTGCTTTTCCGGATAAAGGCTCTGCAGACCCAATTGCCAACAGGAATGAATTTTAATGACTAGTTTATAACCTCTGAGATGCTTGAAAATCTAACACAGTTGTAGTTAAAATGTAATACTATTATAGCATCTGTGCAATTAACAATTCTGCAGGGAACATTCCCTGCTGGAAAATTTAAGTTGGCCTCACATTGGGAAACAAAGCTATTTTTGATCATTTAAGATGGAATGTGTCTAATTTATTGATCTGTAAATGTTACCAAAATATTTGACCCCAAATATTGAATCACATTACTACACAATTCAGTCTCTCCATGGGATAAATGTAAATATCAACATAAAAACTGGCATTTATGCTGGTTTACAGTCTCCCGTTTTTATGAACTCAGTCACTTCTTTTCAAATCACTTGGGTCTTGAAGGCACAGTTAGCAAAACATTACAGACCCCAAATGCAGGTGCCAATAGAAGCGTTAGTTCACGGAGTGGCTGCTTTGTGGCCTAAGAAAGCTTTATTTTCCACGTTCTAATGCAGTTCCATGAACTCCCTTTGGCAGGCCTCCATTAAAGAATATGGTTTGGGTAATGGTTTGCTTATTAGTAGGAGAGCAACTCCTGATATTATGAAGACTTATAAAGAGTTAGTCACAACCGCTCATAGCTTTCTCTAAGATCAAAAGTTTCATCTCATAAACGCTCAGATGATAGGGAGTGAAAAGGAAATGGCATTTAAATCCATACCTCAAAATATCTTTTTTTCCTTCTCAGGGAACACAAAATCAATGCTCCATATAAAATCAAAACTAAATTTATCCCTTAGACCCAGGGCTCACCACGCACAGAGGAAGCATACAGAGTTGTATATATAATCTTGAAATCCCAAATTCCCACCATTCAGATTATTCCTTGGTTAAAGCAGCATGTCTTCAAAAGGTCTCTCTTAAAATTTTATGTTCTCTGGTGAGTCACCCTTCTATACATTAACATATTTTAATTTCCATTTGTTTCTCAGTGACTGTCTTACAAGAGAGAAGGGTTCTAAGAGACTGGCCACAAAATGGGTAAATTTTGTTTCAGAACAAAGAGGAAAAAGAAATGAGCTGAACATGGCATGGGGGCAGGAAAAAGGGCAGTCAAAGATCAGGTTTAGGGGACTTCCCTGGCAGTCCAGTGGTTAAGATTCCATGCTTCCACTACAGGAAGCATGGGTTCGATCCCTGGTCAGGGAACCAAGGTCCCACATGCCATGGGGCATTGCCAAAAAATGAAAAAAAATTTTTTTAAATAAATAAAAATTTTTGAAAAAGATCAGATCAAAACCATTAAAAATGTGAGTCTTGAATGTGGGGGGATTGCTCAAGGAAAACTGGTTTCCACAAGAAGATGGGGGGCACAAAAAAAATGGACCCAATTTATAATATTGCCCAGAGGCAACCTTACTAAAATGAGTAAGATATACATAGAATATTAGCTAAAAAGTGATCTACCAGGAAACATTGTCCCAATTAAAGTATTTGGCATTGTTCCTGGAACCCAATGTTGGGAAAGGCAATCTGCCAAGAGCCCTGAACCCTGCACCTCTTGCTGGATGTACCAAGAATGCAAAGACCAAATGCTCTTTACCCAAGCATTTCTCAGAATTGTATCAATTTTTGCAGGGAGCACCCTTGAAGGAAGAAGAAATGTCTCCCTCTGGGACTAAGAGACTGCTTGTTTATTGTTAGCTGCAAAATGGTGAGTTCCCCAAATGTGATGTTCCTTGGCTGCAATGAAATCTGAGTACGGCAAAGCATCCCCGTGACCCTTATTGCATCGTCTCTGCAAGACGTGGGGAAGGGCAAGGAGAACCTCCCCATTTGCTGATGCTCATGATGCTTGCTGTACCACGAGCAATAAAATGTTCTTTATCTCTGGGCTTCCCTGGTGGCGCAGTGGTTGAGAATCTGCCTGCCAATGCAGGGGACACGGGTTCGGGCCCTGGTCTGGGAAGATCCCACATGCCGCGGAGCAACTAAGCCCGTGCGCCACAACTACTGAGCCTGCGCATCTGGAGCCTGTGCTCCGCAACAAGAGAGGCCGCGATAGTGAGAGGCCCGCGCACCGCGATGAAGAGTGGCCCCCGCTCGCCGCAACTAGAGAAAGCCCTCGCGCAGAAACGAAGACCCAACACAGCCAAAAATAATAAATAAATTAATTAATGTCTGAAAAAAAAAGAAAAAGAAAAAAAGTTCTTTATCTCTGAGCCAGGAGCCTGTGTCTTCTCAGCGTCCATAACGCAGATTAACCCGTTAGCTAACAAGCAGGGCTACATCCCAGACCTGACACCTAGGAATTGCTCAACAAAAGTAGCCATTATTTTGAATAAAAAGTATGCATTTCAACAACTCTACCAGAAGTAACATGGAAGAACTAGCGATGCATTCCAAGGTTTGAAATCAAGGGTGAAGGTTTTAAAATACAATCATTGCACTTTAGTAAAGTACAGTGCAACCAAGCAATCAATGACTAAGGATCAGTCCTTCCTCCGGTCAGTCTAAAAGTACAAAATCAGGTTTACCTTTAGAGTAACCTTCATGGTAAGTCCTTATGCAATTCAGGACTCTCTATTACTCTAAAAGTTTGCTTCCTTGCCATTCTTAGAAATAATAATAACAGCAACAAACACTAATATGGCTCCCAATATTGTAAGCAACTTATATAAATATTAATATTTCAATCCATACAGCAGCTCTATGGGGTAGGTGCTACTATTATCCCTATTTTGCAGACAAAGACATTGAGGCACAGAGAGGTTAAATAACTTGCTCTAAGCACCCAGCTTGTAAATGGCAGATCAGGGATTTGAACTCTGGTAGTCTAACTCTAAAAACTGTGCTCTTAACTAGTACGTTATAAGTCTTTCTAGAAAACAGGTGTTTTTACAAATTTATTTCATATAATCTTCTCCTTGCAGGGAAAATATTATCACCATTTTTTACAGATAAGGAAACTGGGGCTCAGAGAAGAAACATAATTCTGTTAAGATCACACAAATAGGCTATTGGAGAAACCAGAATTTTTGAATTGAGGTTTGACTTATTCTAAACCCCATGCTCCTTCTATTACACAATGGTGCCTACAGGACACTTAAAGAAAAGGCTATGGGGCTTCCCTGGTGGCGCAGTGGTTGAGAGTCTGCCTGCCAATGCAGGGGACACGGGTTCGAGCCCTGGTCTGGGAGGATCCCACATGCCGCGGAGCAACTGGGCCCGTGCGCCACAACTACTGAGCCTGTGCGTCTGGAGCCTGTGCTCCGCAACGGGAGAGGCCGCGACAGTGAGAGGCCCGCGCACCGCGATGAAGAGTGGCCCCCGCTCGCCGCAACTAGAGAAAGCCCCCGCACAGAAACGAAGACCCAACACAGCCATAAATAAATATAAATAAATAAATAAAATTTAAAAAAAAAAAGGCTATGGATACACAGCACATCTTTCCTAATGACTAATTTTGTCTATGATAAGCCTTTTTTGACTTAATCGGAAATGGGAACAGATAGAAACTGATCAAATGACAAGGTTATCTTGTCCCTAGATGCTTCCTATATTATTTGAAAGTTTTTATTCGTTTGTTTAATATGCCTGACTTTGTATAGAGGAACTCCATTCCTTGAGTGTTTGTCAATCAAGTTATCATTTTAATGGAAGCCTTCTTTTTTAAACTCTATACTTTAGTATCATGCAGTTAGCATTGGACTGCATTCTATGACTAAATCTCTACTGAATATCTAAATTAAATGGCTCCTGTTTGGGGCTCATTTAAAATGACAGAATAGCGGAGCTGGAAGAGGTTCCTGAGGCAACTTAATCTCCCTTCTTTGAGGAAATCAAGGCCCAGAGAGGTAGGTGACCAGCTTTCAAACCTAAAAAAAATTGGTAAGTATGGTACAATGAACACTCATATGTCTGGAATCTCGATCCACCAGTGGCTAACATTACATTTGTGCTCACTCACTTTTGCTTTATGTAGTTGTATATGAGTGTGTGTGTATACCTATTCGTGTGTATATATACATATATATATATACACATATATATGTGCATGTACAGTTGATTCACGCTACTCGAGATGGTTACATTCTACAAAGTCACCACAAATGCTGAATTAGTGAATATTGAACCGTTACTCCCAGGGAAACCACGGGATTCGGTTCCTGTGAGCTTCTGGTCACAATATTTTCATCAGCCAATCAATACATAACCTTGTTTCATGTGTATTTCTGTTTAAAGACACCTTATTTAATATTCTTGTTAATTCAGTAACAGTGAACTCACAGCCAACAGCACTATAACTCATGCCTGAAGGAAGTTTATCTAACAGGAGCATTTTCTCCTTAAGGCATATCACAGCTTTCTTGCATTTAGAATACTAGACAGCATGTCAGTATTACATTTGGGGGCCATTTTAAATAGGGAAATCACCAACAAAAAGCACAAAAAATATGAAAAAGTACCACTAACTAGACTGCAGAAAGGATACTTGTTTACAGTATGAGAAATGAAAAAAGAAGGCAGAGATGTGTTGTCTGACCTTGTCTGGAAGCACACATGGCAGGCAATCCAAATTTTTCATCGCTCTGCATTTGGCTTCAAATGACCATGAAAACACTGTGAGTATTGATCTGAGGATTACAAATAAATTACCTAGTAGGCGAATTTTCAAATACAAAATCTGTGAATAATGAGGCTTGGTTGTATATATTTAAATTGAACCGTTTAAATGAAGTAGCGAAGTTTACGACATTTCACACTAAATGTATCAAAGCTGGTGAATTTTGAGTACTATGGATCTGAAGCAAAAGTGAAAAATAATACAGAAAAACATTTTGGAAATTTTTATGGCTTGAGGGTCCACAAACTTCTCATTTTGGGGAATCATACCTATCTTTTTTAGGCCTCCCTGACCTACCTGAGTTGCAGCACACCATACTCAAGTTCATGACCATCCGAATAGATAAGGCCAACTAGAGAGTATTATCTTAGATATTCCTGGAGTTACCAACAAAAAAGTTAAGTATCTCAATTATCTGTATGTGCGTGTAGCAGAGTTATCTGTACACTTGTCAATGCCATTTTTATGCCAGTTATGGATTTCCCCCTCTGATATACAGTATTTCCCTGAGCCAATCCCCAGTGACTGTGGACCTAACATTTTTCACAAACACTCTAAATCATGTCACAGACACTGCAGCAATGCTGTGAGACTGCAGTAAAGCAGAAAGAAAGCACACTCTGTGACTCAGTCTTGAGCACCATGTTTGTATTTGTGTTGAGTTGCCTATGTGACCATGTGGCTCAGAAGCTAGAGCCAAAAGCAGGCACAAAAGTATCAACTTTAGCTTCTAATCAAGGCCATCCTTTCATTGAACAAGGACCAGTCATCGTCCCTGGTCTCACCAAGTTTCTGTATTTTCCCCCAGCCATCATTGTTGGGAATCACAGATAGTGATGTATGAATGGGAATAAAATGAGGAGATGAAGCCTTGATCTTGAACATGTAAAACACATATTACTAAGAGAGTAAAAGGGACTTTGGGATTTTTTAGATGATCTAGATTCACCATCAATTGTAACGAAAGTCTCATGATTCTTATATGTCATGTGCTTGGCTTAGCTGGTTTGGAGGAACTTTCTGAGGGCCACTTGTACCATAAATAAAAGCTATCTTTCCCCAAAGACTTTAATGAGAAAAACTTCAACTAGCTGCTGCCTCCACCAGAAACATCTCTCGTAGTTTTCCCATCACACCCTTTGATGTAAACACACTGCAGTTCGCTTCACTTCTGTGGTCCTGACAGCCCTGAGTCCTTGCACACGGCAGTGCCATGCACCTGAAAGTCCTTCCTCTCCCTCCATCAACTGGCTACCTCCTCTTCCTCTTCCCAGTCCTTGTTTCTCTACCACTTTCTCATGAAAGACCCTCCGAGCTATTCCTCAGAATGACTTAACTTTCTTTCCCCTGCTGTTCAGTGTTCCATGTCCCTGGGCTCCCCTCAGTCATAGGGTCCTTCACCCTAGATTTAATCACTTGCCCTCAATCCTGTCTTCCACACTAGAGTGTGAGCCTTTTGACTCCCGGCAAAGACTGTCTTTTGTCTTGTTTGTTATTTCATTTTCTGTGGCTCGCACAGTGCCTAGTAGGATAAGAGTTCAAGGAATGTTTGTTGCATGAAAGACTGAATAAATGAATTCGAATTTTTACTTGCTCTTATTAGAAGTACCATTTGTCCCATTGAAATGCCTAACCCTTATTTTCTACCTTTAGAATTCCTATAGTGAATTCATAAGCAAGGTTTTCTTTAAATGCTTCCATATTTCCCCTGTCTCCTTAGTTTTCCTCAGTACCCCTATTCAGGAAGGAGACTAGGTATGAATTTAAACCAATGGATTTTAAATTGTCTGCCAAGTGCAACTTTTCCGCAGTGTCCTAATCCCCCTGTAGGGGAGAGATCCTGCTACCAAGCACAGCCCCTGGGATGCACAGGAAAGAGGCATAAGAGAATGGCTGCTAGGCAATTCACACGACTCCATCACTCCTCAACCAACTCAAAGGACGATGCTCTATGCCAGCTTCTCTTCCTGAGAGGTCACATATGTCCTCTCCATCCTCTGAGCTTCTGAGTGTGTGTGTACCTCTTGGGGGAAGTTGACACAGGTCCTAATGAATCAATGTGAGTGAACGAGGTCTGGGTCCCATCATTTGACTCCAGCCACACTTCATCTTTCATGTAGCACAAATGAGCTACACCAGGCTTATTTTTTTTTTCCAGAGGAATCAAATGCCTTTAAGCATTCTGAACAAATCAGTCTCACCAGGCTCCAAAATGCTTAGACATTCAGCTCGTTTCTCATAATCTGTAATTAAACCCAAGACCTAGTTGGAATGATAAAGAACGGTATTTTCACATGCTCAGCACCATTAGCATGGGAAGAGTAAACAGGGAAATTGAACACAGCAAACTCGGCTTCTCAAGGTGAATAAACATATGGAATGATTTTTTCAGGCCAAGCATTTGGAGCCAAGGGCATTTTAAAAAAAAGAAAAAAAGAACAACAACAACAAAAGAAAACACCTCTGATGACATTTGCCTGGTTTCCAGAAACATTGACGTAAAAATTAGATAGACTAAGTAAAAATCATATTAAAAAATAAGTAAATTAGACCCAACTAATAGCTTCTCCACCATAGCTTACTCCATATATATTTTCACAATATGGGTTTCAATAAGTAATTGATGATAGTCATCATACACTAAAACTAACTTTTATTTGGGGGCCTCCAAGTGCCAGGTGCTATGCAAGGAAACTGTGTAAATGCTGTCTCATGTGATCCTTAAAATAACTCCAAGAAGTAGGTGTTGTTATTATTCTCATTTTACAGATGAAGAAACAAGCTCAGAAAGGCAATTGACTTGCCCTTGATGAAAACCATCTGTATTGCTCTATCCGAACGTGCACGTACTTTATAAATCTGGGTTGCAAATCACCTTATAATTTCTAAGGATAGGATAAGAAGAGATTCTTTCATGATGGGCAGACACCAAAACAAGGAGAGAAGTCCTGGGAGATATCGACACCTAAATGCGTTAATACATGGTAAGCTCAACCATTCCCATGCATCCAGCAACACCTATAAATTGACCTCTCCTTGCCACCAGCTACATCTCTAGCTGAGTTCTAACTGCTCATAAAACACCTCTACTTGTGTGTTCGCCCATTGCCTGGAGTTTGACATCCTCAACCGGGTGACCTTCTTAACCTCCTCACCGTGGAGAAATAGGTAATCTGTGTATATAAGGGTTAACCCGTAAACCAGGGTCAGCTGAAGAAAAACAGTGCATGGCGAGACAGGTATTTAAAATGTAAGGCCTACTTTCCTGGGCTAGAGAAATGCCTCTTCAAACATGATCTGTTTCTGCCATGTATCTTGAAAAAGTTGCAAATTACCTATATTTCTACGGTCTGACCTCCACTGCTTCTGACCTTGGAACTGATTCTGCTCTTTTGTGTGTTCTAACCTCATTTCCATCTGCAATATCTCCTCCTACCCTAACATGATGACCTGACCACATCCTGCTTGTCTCCTTCCCAGATAGTTTGTTTTGAAGCTCTCAATTTGGACTTCACCTACCTCCAATTAAACCCACGAGAGTATTAATAGATTGTTGTTATTTAGAGCTTCTTCTCTGCCAGTGAAGCTAAAACCTTTACATGTATTATATTATATTTTATAGATGATAACATCAAGATACAAATACGTCAAGTAATTTGCCCAACGTCACGTAACGTAAGTGTTAAATCCAGAATATGAACCTCCCCATTCATTCTGTCACTAAGAGCTCACGCTCTTAACCACTACACCATAACACCTCCTATTAAGAAGAAAGATGTCAAACCTTCCTCCTGAAAATTGATGGCTACAGTAAGATCAGTCCTCCAGTATCCAGGCCAGAACTCTGAAATATCTTTGAATCACATCTTTTCTTCATTTCCAATAGCCACTTGCCCCCTAGTATTGTCAATTCTTCCATCCAGAACCTTTTATTTTTCATTTCCTTTCTACTTTTCTCTAACCATCATCATTCCAATAACATTCCAACTAGTCTCCCCAAATGTAGTTTTCTTCCTGATCTAATTTGTCTCACACAGGATTGCCAAACTAATCTTCTTAAATATCGTATTCACCAGAAAAGACTGAAGCCTGATGATGCTTAGTCTTTAAGGAGAATATTTAAGGGGAATATGACATTTAAGAAACTGAAGGGGGCTTCCCTGGTGGCGCAGTGGTTGAGAGTCTGCCTGCCAATGCAGGGGACACGGGTTCGAGCCCTGGTCTGGGAAGATCCCACATGCCGCGGATCAACTGGGCCCGTGAGCCACAATTACTGAGCCTGCGCGTCTGGAACCTGTGCTCCGCAACAAGAGAGGCCGCGGTGGTGAGAGGCCCGCGCACCGCGATGAAGAGTGGCCCCCACTTGCCGCAACTGGAGAGAGCCCTCGCACGGAAACGAAGATCCAACACAGCCATAAATAAATAAATAAAATTAAATTAAAAAAAAAAAAGCCAGACCCTTAGCTCTTTAAAAAAAAAAAAAAGAAAAAAGAAATTGAAGGACTGTCAAGTGAATAAAGGATTACCTTTATTTTGTGTTTCCAGAGAACAAAAATCATGCTTCTATACGTGGGATGGGAGGTGGAAGTTTTTTTTTAATTAATCTTGGTATGGAGAAGTAATTTTTATCAATTAGAGCCATTCAACAATGGAATAGTTTGCATATCACATTGTGATTCACCCACTAATATGTTCAAGCATAGACTAAATGAATGCTTGCCAGAGGTTTTGGGATGTCTGGAGGTTGGACTCAATCAGCTCAGATATTTCTTTGGGGTTTTTAAATTCTGTAATGAGTCCCTGTACAAAGGCCAGCAATGACTCTCAAATTCATATCTCACTATCCATCTAACCTTGCATCTCAACACTACCAATCATGAATCTCCATCCCAGGTTGGTAAATTAGTACCCACACACCAAGTTTATCCCTCAAGTCTCTGCTTTTGCTCAAGCAAGTTGACCCAGCCAGAATCCCTGTCTCCAAAGTCTCCACCCCGTCAAATTTTTTTGCTTTAGCAATGTAATACTCCTTTATAATTTCACCAAAAATACAAAAATTATCTCATTTTATGTTCTCTCTCCTTCCTTTTCTTCAAGTCCTAATTCATCCACACAGCCTACCTTGGAGAAAGTATTTTATATGAAATATGATTTATCTAGACACGTATCTCATGAGCTCCTTATCTTGGTGTCATCAGTGAGTTTGTGTTTCCCTGAAGTTGTTTTTGAATTTTTATGTGTAAGTGCTCATGTTCTATTTTCTAGTAAATATAATTATCCTTGTATTTTATTGGAGCCTCAAAGAGATCTTTGTACCCAAAAAAGGTTAAGAAAAATTTTGTTTGCATTTTTCATCACCTGTATCATTTAGCTGTTCTCTCTCTTCCGTATTTTTCCACTTGTATTCTCTCTTAGATTGTAAATCCCTGAGGGTAGAGACTTTTTTTTTTTTTTGCTTATTAACCATAAGCTGTGAATTCCTTATGAAAGGATAGCATCATGTCTGTATCCCAAGTACCCAGTATGTAGTAGGCATTTTAGAAATGTTTGTGAATGAAGGCCTGAAAGAATGAATGCCACATCTCCTACTATAACAGTGTTTTGTTACCTTTGGACATTCTCTGAATATTTTAGATTGGACCTGGGGTTTTCAAAATAATCACTAAGAAGGCAGCTTCTTAATTCCTAGCATATAGCTGAGATATATAAATATCTCATCACGTTTTGTCAAATTTGTCTGCCACAGATTAGCTGAGACTTTTTGCATGCTAGAGGTAACTGCATTCACTGAATTTCCTATTTCTGGAGCTCACACAGAAATATCTTTACTATACCACTTATCATTACATGTCTATCCCGCTCCCATTCTGCAGTGAAAGACCCTGGATGTGGAAGTGGATAAAGATGCTACAAAGGGATCTACAGTGATTGCTCACCCAGGCCACAGGAAAAATGATGTGGAGACACAGCCCTGGAAGAAAGGCTGACGGGACTGCCTTCCATTTACGTTGGATCTGTTCCACTCTCTCATTTACTGGTTAAAAAAATAATAATAACAGAAAAGTAATGCAGTTCTCCCTTCTTAAATACATACTCAGTGGAAGATCAATTACTAGGTTTGCCTGGCAGCACCTAAGAGAGTGCTGAGCACCTCCTAGTTTCGCTTTTAATGTGGATGATGAACTGAATGGAATCAGGCTCCTTAACATTATCAGTGAGGCTCTGTGCTAAGTACCCCGTGCAAGGTTTTAAAGTGCACTCACTCTTCACAGAGAACATTCAAGGTACTGAACTCATTTTAGTAGCAATTCTTTAATAAGGGTGTCTGTATGTTAACAAGTAGAGAGAAAGGCTGACTTTTGTTAAATGCTTTTTCTCCTTACAATAGGAGCTGCTCTATTTTAGGTGTCTAATATTAACATTCCTTGAACACCAACAGTGAGCTGGAAACTGTATTGCATAGAGACGTTTTCCTTCTCTGTTGCTGCACTATATTGGTCAACAATGGAATAATAAGCAAGTGGCAGGCTTGCAAACTGAATTATATAAAAAGACACAGAGCTGGTTATGCCCACCATCAAAATGCACATGTTTGAGCACTGAACCTATGCCTGGGAACATCCTGAGATTGTTTTCTTTCTTTTCATCTGATTTTCAGCATCTGGTACTGGCTTTGTAGGAACAAGATGCCTCAATGCAATATATGTTTATCGATGATGAACTCAAGTCTTGTCTGTTATTTCAGAGTGGTAACAAAAACAACTATCATTAGCATTAATAAACTTTGCATTATGCCATATATATAGCTATTTAAACTCCCCAGCTCTCGTTTGAGCTAAGGATTATCATAGATGAGGAATCTGAGGTCCATTAAAAAGAAGTAACTTGTCAGGGATCACACAATAGCAGAGACGGAAATTCAACTTGGGTCTTGAGTCCAAACCCTATCCAGTTTCCCCAACTTTAAGGAGTCTCAAGAAGAATATATTTGTTTTGAGCCCTTGTATGAGCAAGCCACTGATTTTGTTGGAAACAGAAAAGCATAAAACTGGATGATAAATAATAACTCCTCTCAAGAACATTAGAATTGAGTAGGAGTAGTACGAAAAATAAGGCATGACTGTAAATATCCATGACACAAGGTAGTGTGGAATAAGTGACACATGAGCTATTCAAACCAGGCATCATGTGCATTCAGAAGAAGAAGGCAGTGCTTGGCAAAGGCTTCCTGGAGAAGGTGCTGGACAAACTGAACAATGTTCAGTAAATAAGTAGACAAATAGGATGGGAATATAAAATAAATAAAGTAATCGAAATCGGAGAATAATAGAAACATTTTGCCAGCTACTGTGGAGAGATGTGAAAAACAGATGAGGTATAATCTCTGTGCTCAAGGACCTTACAGTTAAATTGAGTAGAAAAGAACCTCATATTCAAAATAATTGAAGAACAGTCTAGGGCATTCCATATAGCAATTGAATGGTGAATTGTGTGGCACAGGCAATAGAATACTGGTGGTGCTCAGAGAACAAGCTTTGCAGGTCTTAAGTCGAGTTTGTCCATGAAGAGAAAAGAAATGAAGCAAATACTGCCAAAGGCAAAGAGAAAAGAGTGTGAGAATAAGGACTAAAATGCTTTGGGGATTATTTGTTTGAATATTTATCGAATTTCAGTGTACTCAATGCACACAGGGCTAGGTATTCATTTAGAAGTCTCAGAGACAGTCATAAAAGTGTGATTGAAGGAAAAAACAGCCAGGAAACCATGGTGACTGCTAAGCCTAGAGAAAGGAGCCCACATATTTGAGCCAAATGGGGGAGCCCTGAGGAGAGAGCTCTACCACTAGTTATATGGCCTTGAGTAATTTATTTAATCTCTGGTTCTCAGTTTTCTCATCTATCAAATGGGCTAATAATACCTCCCTGGCCTCAATCACAAGTTTGTAGTGAGACTATCATAAGGCTTATTGATTTCATTGAGCAAGTGTCAAGGAAACTTGAAGTACTCCTTACAGTGCAAATGCAATGCCAAACGCTGGGTGGAAATGCAGAGATAATAAAATACTGCAACCCATGCGCACACAGTCTAGCCAGCCATTCCAATGTACCCAGTCATTAATTCGACCAACATTTTTTGAGAATCTACTAGGTTCCAGACATCATGCTTTTCACTAAGGACCCTAAGTCAAAAGAGACAAAGTTAGAAGAACACACAAGTGTAAATCTTCATGGATTGGCAATGGTTTCTTAGATATAACACCTAAAGTACCAGCATAATATATGACATAAAAGTACAAGATAAATAGATAAAGTGAACTTCATCAAAGTTTAAAACTTTTGCTTTTCAAAGAACTCTATCATAAAATGATAAGACAATGAATGGAAGAAAATATTTGCAAATCATATATCTGATAAGGCCTAATATTCAAATACATAATGAACTATTACAACTCAACAATAAAATGACAAATAGCCCAATTAAAAATGAGCAAAGATTTGCATAGACATTTCTCCGTAGAAGATATACAAATGGTCAATAGCATACAAAAAGATTCTCAACATTATAAGTCATCATAGAAATGCAAATCAAAACCTCAGTGAGATACTGCTTTATAACCACTAGTATAACTATAATCAGAAAGATGGACAGGGCTTCCCTGGTGGCGCAGTGGTTGAGAATCCGCCTGCCAATGCAGGGGACACGGGTTCAAGCCCTGGTCTGGGAAGATCCCATATGCCGTGGAGCAACTAGGCCCGTGAGCCACAACTACTGAGCCTGCGCGTCTGGAGCCTGTGCTCCACAACAAGAGAGGCCGCGATAGTGAGAGGCCCGCGCACTGCGATGAAGAGTGGCCCCCGCTTGCCGCCACTAGAGAAAGCCCTCGCACAGAAACGAAGACCCAACACAGCCAAAAATAAATTAATTAATTAATTTTTTAAAAAAAAGAATAAGGTGCTAATCTAATGACTTTAAAAAAAAAAAAAAAAAGATGGACAATAAAAATTGTTGGCAAGGGGACTTCCCTGGTGGCCACAGTGGTTAGGAATCCGCCTGCCAATGCAGGGGACACGAGTTCGAGCCCCGGTCCAGGAAGATACCACATGCCGCAGAGCAACTAAGCCCGTGCACCACAACTACTGAGCCTGTGATCTGGAGCCCGTGCTCTAGAGCCCTCGAACCACAACTACTGAGCCCACGTGCCTAGAGCCCGTGCTCCGCAACAAGAAAAGCCACCAGAATGAGAAGCCCGCACACCACAGTGAAGAGTGGTCCCTGCTCGCCGCAACTAGAGAAAGCCTGCATGCAGTGGCGAGGACCCAATGCAGACAAACATAAATAAATAAAATAAATACATTTAAAAAAAAAATTGCTGGCAAGGATGTGGAGAAATTAGAACCATCATATTTGATGGTGGGAATGTAAAATGATGTCGCCATCTTGGAAAACAGTTTGACAGTTCCTCAAAAAGTTAAACATAAAGTTATCATATGATCTTACAGTTCCATTTCTGGGCATATACCCAATAGAACTGAAAACATATATTTACACGAAAACACATACTCACATGGTTCTTAGTAGCATTGTTCATAATAGCTAAAAAGTGGGGGGGAAACGTCCACCAACCAATGAATAGATAAACAAAACATGGAATACTATTTGGCCATTAAGAGGAATGAAGTACTGATACGTGTTATGATATGAATGAACCTTGAAAATATTATGCTAAACAACAAAAGTCTGTCACAAAGGCCCACTTATTGTGATTCCATTTATACAAAATATCCAGAACAGTCAAATCCATAGACCCAGAATGTGGATTGGTTGTTGCCAGGGACCGGAAGGAGGGGGCAATGTGAAGTGACTCTTAATGGGCATAAGTTTCTGTTTGGGGTGGGGAAAATGTTATGGAATTATATAGTAGAGAGGGTTGCATAACCTTGTGAATATCTTAAAAGCCACAGAAGTATACACTTTAAAAGAATAAATTTTATGGTATGTAAATTATATCTTAATTTTTTACAAAGACAGGTTTCCTTCTAATCAAGGAATTTACAACACGGTGGGAAGGAAAAAGAGGGAAATCACTTATAGTGCAAACCAAACATATTCACTATTCAATATAACAGGCATTGCTGAGTTGTTTCACACATACAGAGAGATATAAAACAATAGCTAATATTTATTGAGCACTTGCTATATGCCAGGTATTGTTCTAAGCATTTCACATGTTAGCAGCTCATTTAATCCCCATGATAGGTACAATTACATCTCCATTTTTCAGAAAAGGAAACTAAGAGTGGTAAAGAAACTTGTCCAAGGTTATACTACACATAAACAACAGAGCTGGGGTTAGAACCCAAGAAGTTAGTCTATGGCATTTGTATTCTAAACCACGAGGCAATACTATTTCTATAGAAAATATAAGGTACAAAACACATCTAAAAATTATTATCAGCAAGTCTCATCTCATGGAAAGATTGAATCTTGGAGTTAAAATTTATCTAGTACCTCCTCCTGGTTCATGCCTGAAGTCACTACACAATTCCCTGCCCAAATGATCACGGACCCAGCCTATAATGTATACTTTCTGAAAGAGGGAACTCAGCATTGACCCAGATCATTTATTCCATCTTTAAATGACACTGGCTATTTTGAAAGTTCTTCCTTGCATTAAGATTGTATGACTCTTAGAGAAAGAAGCTCTTCATTTGTCAGGTTGCCTAGAAGCAGAGCCTGAGATGGGGATTTAGCTGGATGTGATTTATTAACAAAGTGCTCTTAAGGGTGAGCTTGTAAGGGAGGGAAGAGAATGGGATAGGAAAGTGGTAAGTCCCAGTCAAGTACATTCTTGGTCCCATGCATAGGTCTAAGGCTCTATAGAACATAAACCACGGCACAAAGTTGCCTGCCTTGTAGCATCGACCTTTTGTGAGCCACAGTGGTGGAGAGGGACGAGTAACCCTGGGCAAGGATACAATAACACAGGCAGACCTTGGAGATAATTCAGGTTTGGTTCCAGACAACTGCAATAAAAAGATTATAGCAATTAAGCAAATCATTTTTATTTTTGGTTTTCCAGTGTGTGTAAAAGTTATGTTTAGACTGTAATCTATCACGTATGCAATAGTGTTATGGCTAAATAGACAACGTACATACCTTAATTAAGAAGTCCTTTATTGCTAAAAAAATGCTAACCATCATCTGACCCTTCAGCAAGATGTAATCTTTTTGCCATTAGAAAGTATTGCCTCAGTGTCGATGGCTGCTGACTGATCAGGGTCGTGGTTGCTGAGGGTTGAGTTGGCTGTGGCAGTTTCTTAAAATAAGGCAATAAAAAGTTAGCTGTATTCATTGACTCTTTTCAAGAATGATTTCTCTGTAGCATGCAATGCTGTTTGATAGTCTACTACTTGCAAAGAACTTCTGTCAAAATAGTCAATCCTCTCAAAACCTGCCACTGTTTTATCAACGAAGTTTATGTAATATTCTCAATTCTTTGTTGTCATTTCAACAATCTTCACAGCCTTTTCACCAGGAGTAGATTCCATCTCAAGAAACCACTTTCTTTGCTCATCCGTTGAAGTTTTACCATGAGACTGCAGCAACTGAGTCACATCTTCAGGCTCCGCTTCTAATTTTAGTTCTCTTGCTGTTTCCACCACATCTGCAGTTACTTCTTCCACCAAAGTCTCAAACCCCTCACGTCATCCAGGAAGATTGGAACTAACTTCCAAACTCCTGTTAATAGTGATATATTGACCTCTTCCTGTGAATCATGAATGTTCTTAATGGCATCAGAATAGTGAATCCTTTCCAGAAGGTTTTCAATTGACTTTACCTAGATCCACCAGAGAAATCATGATCTATGGCAGCTATAGCCTTATGAAATGTCTTTCTTAAATAATGACTTGAAAGTCAAAATTACTCCTCGATCCATGGGCTGTAGAATGGATGTTGTGCTAGCAGGCATGAAAACAACATGAATCTCACTGTATATCTTCATCAGAGCTCTTGGGTGACCAGGTGCATTGTCAATGAGCAGTAATATTTTGAAAGTAATCTTTTTTTCTGAGCAGTAGTTCTCAACAGTGGGCTTAAAATATTCAGTAAACTATGTTGTAAATAGATGGCCTGTCGTCCATGCTTTGTAGTTCTATTTATAGAGCACAGGCAGAGTATATTCAGCATAAATCTTAAAGGCTCCAGGATTTTCAGAATGGTAAATGAGCATTGGCTTCAACTTCAAGTCACCAGCTGCATTAGCTCCTAACAAGAGAGTCAGCCTGTCCTTTGAATCTTTGAAACCAGGCATTGACTTCTCCTCTCTAGCTATGAAAGTCCTACATGGCATCTTCTTCCAATATAAGGCTGTTTTGTCTACACTGAAAATCTGTTGTTTAGTGGAGCCACCTTCAGTAATTATCTTAGCTAGATCTTCTGGATAACTTGCTGCTGCTTCTACATCAGTACTTGCTGCTTCACTTTGCACTTTAACGTCATGGAGACGACTTCTTTCCTTAAGCCTTTTAAGCCAATCTCTGCTAGCTTCAAACCTTTCTTCTGCAGCTTCCTTACCTCTCTCAGCCTTCATAGAACTGAAGAGAGTGGGCCTTGCTCTGGATTAGGTATTGGCTTAAGGGAATGTTGTGACTGGTTTGATCTTCTCTCCAGACCACTAAAACTTTCTCCATGTCAGCAATAAGGTTGTTTCACTCTCTTATCATTCATGTGTTCACTGGAATAACACTTTTAATTTCCTTCAATAACTTTTACTTTGCAATTACAACTTGGCTAACTGTTTGGCATAAGAGACCTAGTTTTGGGGCTATCTCAGCTTTTGACATGCCTTCCTCACGAAACTTAATCATTTCTAGCTTTTGATTTAAAGTGAGATACATGTGACTCTTCCTTTCACTTAAATACTTAGAGGCCATTGTAGGGTTATTAATTGGTCTAATTTCAATATTGTTGTGTCTCAGGAAATAAGGAGGCCTTAGGAGAGGGAGAGAGATGAGGGAAGGGCCAATCAGAACACACACAGTATTTATCGATTAAGTTCGCTGTCTTATACGGACACAATTCTTGGTGCCCCAAAACAACAATAACATCGAAGGTCACAGATCACATAGTGATCACAGATCACCATAACAAATTTAATAATAATGAAAAAGTTTGAAATATTGGGAGAATTACCAAAATGTGACACAGAGATACAAAGTGAACAAATGTTACTGGGAAAATGGTGCCGATAAACTTGCTCTAGACAGGGTTGCCACAAACCTTCAATTTGTAACAAACATAATATCTATGAAGTGGAATAAAACAAAGCACAATAAAACTAGATATGCCTGTACCATCATAGGGCTGTAATGAGAATGAAGAGAAATGACAAACAAAATACATTTAGCACTATGCTTAGCAGGTAATTAATGCTCAAGCAACTATTATCATAGCAAGTATATATCAAATACTTGTTGATATGAAGTTTTGCCTATTTCCTTCTAAAGTGAACTGAAAGAAGTTGAATTACTTGTGTAACCCACCAACAATTTCAAACCTTATAATTTCCAGCCTCTATAGTAGAACATTTAAACATTTTCTCACCATAGTTTGAATTCACACAGTGAAAATTTAAATTTTGTGCTATAGTCCTCTCCAGGAGAACAGTCTTTTCTTTCAGCTTTACCTTTTTGTCCTATTTAATTAAGTTTTCCTTCTGGACTATCATAAATCCATCAGTATCTGGTGTTTTCCTTTGTGGTCATGAATACCAAAGCCTGACTATGAATCCAGGTCCTGCTCTAATGATTTCAAATATATTCCAATTTCCAGGGCTATCCCTGTTAAAGGCACTTTTATAAGAATCTGGTATTTTTGCCAGGAAAAGACTTTTGATCCAACTGCCAAAACTTGAGGGCAAGCATCTGACAGAAAACCAGTGATGGATATGTTGGCCGCCAGACTGGCAGCTCCATCAATAACAGTGGAACTGGACAGACTCGACCTTGACCGTGGGCTGGGTAAAAAAAACTGATGCTATACCATGACCAGTACAGAGCATTCTGGAGGAAACCTTCTCATCTACTAATAGTAGAAAGGCCCATCCCAACGAGGAAATGGCTGTACTGTACACAGCATTGGGGGTACACGTATCGTTCATAAAGCTGCACTCTGTAACTCTACAGAGATGACGTCCAGCAGTAGTCTTTCTGCCAAAACATGCCCTGGAATTCCAAGGCATTTTAGGTAGTGAATTGACTTGCCATTTTACTGTCCTCCCATACCAAGCATCTCTCTACTCTATACATATGCCAAGGCACACATTCTTCACCAGTGCTCTTCCAATGGAGGCCAGTCACGTTCTTTTGTTAACGCATTCATTCATTCAATTACTCATTCAATGAATATTCATTGAGTGCTTAGCTGGTACTAAGGATACCAAGGTGAAGATGGGTATAGGAAAAAGGAAACCAAATGCAGGTGACTGAGTTTTAACCCTTGCACACTACAAACTGTGCCCCATCCTTGTAATATAGGACAATTTTAAAGAGAAATTCTAGCGAAAAATTTCCTTACTTCAAATACTAAATCAATAATGGTGGAAAGGTAGACACTGTTGCATAGACCTTCCTGGACCTTCTTGAATCATGCCACAAAAGAACTGGCTATTCAGTTAGAGAACGGCTGGACTTGTCTCTGCTCATACAACATACAAAGCAGCTTGAAATCCCAGTGCCTTGAAAGAACACTTGACAGTGCACATCTACATCCAAGTTGCCCTGTGGAATCAGTTTTCTATGACTCTATTTTCCACTCTGTGAAATGGGGGTGCTGTCACAAACAAGACTGGCAGGCACCTGGGCAGCAGAAAATACTGTTATTTGCCTATCTAATGGATTCCTTTCAACTTGTTCCTTTTTCTCGTATGTTTGAAATACCCAGCTAATAATAACGAGATGGGACGTGACAATGAAAACTCTCTCATTTAGCAAGATTCATTTTGCAAAATCATCCCAGAGCATCTGAATCACTGCCTAGCAGAGGAGAACAACATCTGGCAAACAAGCAGTGATGTATTATAATGTTTTTAGCACCATATGGCAATATGTCTTCAAAGTCACCTGCAGGTTGAAATGAAAACCCATTTTATAACTATCTAAGGAGAATAGGGGCCGAGAAATCAAAGGGTGCATTGGAATAATACTATATGGTCACCAAAAGCATGTGCTGCTAAATATTAAATATTGAAGTAGCAACACATTATTAAGCAGCTAAAATAACAAGTTGTCTAAAGCCTTTAATCACCATGAAGTGTAACAAACCAAAGACTCATCTATTGAACCACAAGATGGTATTATCCAAACCCAATTAAAGGTGATTACTAGTTATCGTGGTAGGCCTTAATTAGGATTCTTGCCCTTTAATATGAGACATGAAGTCAAGAAGCGGGTATCAAATAGAACCTAAGTGTTAGGTGAGTTGAGTTTTTTTCCTTATTTTTGTTAGAGAAATAGATCTTGCATATCTAACGTTTTCTTTCCTTCTGATCATGAACTGTCTTGCCCACACTCTGGGGTGGAGAACACAGCTTGAAGTCTCAGAGGAATCTCTCTGCTCTAGCTTCTCCCCAACCCATTCCCCTGCAGGTTGCCATCTTCCCAAGCCTAGCTCTGTTCCTCTCTCAGTGTAACTGGTGTTGCCCTACATCACATCAGCTTGGGGAAGGGGGAAGGGAGGAGGTGCAGGGGAACAAAAGACAAAAAACAATCACTAAATAGTAGTCACTGCCTCCTAGTCCAGCTTCCTCTAATTTCCCCTTAAAGTTCTCAAAGTCCTCAGAGAGGTGACGGACATATCACCTCATGAGTTCTCCCCTTAGCAACACATTGCCTTGCACCATTTTCCTTTCCTTCCCTTCTGGATCTCTGAAGTGACGCTGCTGTAGAAGCTACATATGTCCATGACAAAGGTGCCACCGGATTGTGTCATTTTCCTTGTTCCACATGTAGTGTGATCTGTGGCTCTGATGGCTGGGTGCCATGTTCAGTAGGCTCCAATAGCCTTCATCCTTAAGTGTCCCATCAGTCTGTCCCATGGGCTACAACACTGTGCTACCTTGTGCACCTTGAGAATTCACTCTTCTAATTTTCACCTAGTTCTCAGGCATGACTCTATGGCATTGTATTACCAGAAAATACAACTGACCCATACCTTTGCACCCTGACCCTGGCCTACTGTCCTGAAACCAAGCATAAAAATAATGATAATAATAAAAGTAATAATAATAGTCATAATTTATTGAACTTGTGATAGTTGCCAGGCATTCTATTAAGCACTTTAAATACATTCCAGTAATTATTATCTCCATCACTGAGAGAAATTGCAGAGTTCACCAGGGCTAAGGAGTCAAGATTCAAGTCCAGGTTTGACTTCAGAATTTGTACTCTTATCCATGGCAAGTAGTGGCTTTCATTCCTCAACATGTTCTTCCTTTAGAACATGTTCTTTTCCAGATAACTCTTTAGGCACTCACAGAAATATATTTCAGGAACCAAAATGTAGCAAGAAACACATGACTGAATTCTGGTTGTAAAGCACAGCTTAGTTTCTCCATCTGAAACCCTCCCAACGATAGGAATAATGATTTTTATGTGTGTGTTTCTTTATCCTTGACAGTCTTACCTCATTTGCTCCTAACACCAACTCTCTGTTCTTGATTATTCCTTCTTTCTAGAATGCTCCCTGCTCCGCTGCAGACCCCAAACCCCAACTGCCATGAATGAAGTCTCTCCTTGACCTTCTACTGTGTGAGGTCCCCCAACTCTACTTTTTAGGATGTTGTGTATGCCCCTCAGGTGATAATTCGAATTTTTTTGGTCATTGTGGTTATTTTAATAGTTGTCTTATCATCGCCACCATTTTCGATCGTAAATTCCCTTAATGGAAGAACTTGGCCTTACATCCTATACACCTTGCAGTACATAAGAGAGCACTTCATTCCCTGAGTGGGAATTTAATAACCATTTGTTGAATTAAGATAACTTTAATTTCTGCTCCTTTATTAACAGATCATATTTATGATCAACTACTCTACATACCATTTCCACTTGCAAGTCTCCATATTTTCCCCCTAAACAAGGGCACTTTGAAGTCATTCCAAGCTTTTGATTTAATTTTCCTTTAATGGAGTTTGCCTCCCAGTTGGTTCAGTATATTCTCTAGCAGTCTATTTCCTTATGGATTTATAGCCTTGAAAAACTTTTTTTTCTACCTTAAGAATCTCCTGGATTATTTATTGGGGCTGATTCATATCTAGTGTATTTATATTGTTTTCTTATCAAAAGAGAATATCCTATTACATTTCAGCCAAAATATCTCAGTTTTCCTCAAACTCCAAGTGATTTATGGTGTATAATATATATTGGGGAAAATTAAAGTTTTTTATAGATCAAACAAATACATCGGCATGGCTCTTTCCTAAACCTTGCATGTGAGAATTTTTCCTGATGAGTTTTGGTTTTCTATGCTACATCCAGTAGCAGCAGATTGTGGTTCACAGCCAGGGCTACTGAGTGAGCTAAACAGAAGATTCCTGCTCCTGCACCAATATTTCACCAGTGGATCCATTGGTGATTCTGTTGAGAGCTCTTGGTTTGCCAACACATAGAAAGAGTTTCGATAAAGACAACGTGGAAGAAAGTACAGCCTTTCAAAATCAATTTGCCAGAGTTTTTGTTTTTCTTTTTAATACTTTTTGCCTTTATTTACAAGTTTATTCATGCACATAGTAAATTATTTACACCAAAGGTGTACAAAGAAAAGCGTGCTCCCCTCCCACCTGGTTTCCATTCCCACACTTCAGAGACCACCACTGTTAGTGTTCCTTGCATATTCTAGACTAAGGATTTTAAAGAGGAAGCAGGGAAATTACAATCAGATTCAACCACAGTTAATCAATGGTCTGCACTGAGCACCTATTAGGCTCCAGGCACTATGCTGGGTGTTGCACGTGGCCCCTCCCTGCTTCACAAGATTTACAGCTATGGGCGGTACAATAAGCAGGGCTTTAGCACACAGTGTAATCAGAGCTGTAATTGTAGAAGTGCCAGGAGCTAAGGGAAATTGCAGACTTCCCAGAGGTGTTAAAAACCTTTATGAGGGCTCCAGTAGGGAGAATTCTGTCAGGCACTGAGAAAGGAAATAGTGATCTCTGAGCATAACCTGTGCAAAGCCAGGAGATGTGAGAGAAGACATGGCAAGCTTGACAAACTGAAAAATGGTCAATTTGGTTAAAACTCATGTTTGAAGGAAGATGGGCAAACGAAGAGCCTAGAAAGGAAAAAGTCACTCAGTGGCCGTTGACCACCTCCCCACTGTTCTTGCTCTCATCTTATAAAAAGAATACTGTACATGAAATAATAAGAAAATCTGATTTTAAATATTGGCTAATTACCTGAACATCTCCTTTGCCTCATGTGTAAAGGAAGAGAAATCAAAGCCACCTCCCAGGGTTATTGTGAGAATTAAAGTCAATTATCTAATTCATGCAAAGTTGCCCTAGCAGCGTGCCAAGCAAATACAAATAAGAGAACCCAACAAATGTCAAAAGAAAAGAAAGAAAAAGGAATTACTCTAGGCCGTTGGAATTTCTTCTGTACATCATTATCTGGCCGAGATTCTGAACCGCCAGGGCACAAAACAAGAGGGAGAATATCGCCCCCCATCCCAAATCATGGGAAATCACAGAGATCTTGGTTCTACTTTGAAGACTGGACCACTTTGAAGAATTTCCAAAGCATATTGTAAGACAACATACTGCCTGCCTCCTAAGGCCTGATATTCCTTAAGATATTACTAACTGGGCAAATGAATCCTCTATTGCACTTGCGGGGTGGAAAAATGTCTCGATCATTTGGGAAACAAATTCAGATCTTAGTCATTGATATGAATCTACTGCTTTTCAGGGTAAAGTTGTGAAACTGGCAAAGGAGTTACTTTTTAAAAGAACGCTGATATTCTTGCTTACTTACTTGCTTTTGTAGCCATAGATAAGCAGAAGTCCTAGCAGAAAGGTTATTTTAAAATGGATCACCCTCAGAGTGACAGAGCACTCAAGTTCTTTGAATGGTGGTGTTTGGTTTGACATCTTTACTGAGAATTTCTGTGCAGCAACTGGTATTGTGTGACTGAAGAATCGTGTTGTTGTGTGTTTTTACCCCCTGATTACTATTTAATTTGTACTTCAGTGCTTGCAAAATGAGTGTGAAAAATGAAAATTGAGTAACAATTGGAGGGTAAGAGACATAATTGTGTATTTCTGATGTCCAGCACAGAGTTTCAATAGTACAGAAAAATTAACTGTGACAGTTCAGGCAACTGACCCACTTTGGGCCTAAAGCTGTAGAACTTGAAATGCCAGGAGCTACAGTTTTGAAGGAGTTGAAGAGATCAGACTTGACATGGGAATATATGAACCTATTGTCAAGTCCACAGGCTTTCTCTGGTAGAACTATATAACTCCTTTAAAGAATTCTCTAGGCACTGTCTAGGCATACCAAGGAAAATACAGACCTCTATTTAATGCAGCGTATCATCTCTAGCATGCTAAGTCACTTAGTAATCAAACTTGGCCATGCTACAGAGTATGATCCATTTATTGATTCATCTATTCAATTCATAAGCAATTCTTGAGCACCTACTAAAAAATCAGGCAAAATCCTAGACCTTGGAGATTCCAAGATAAATAAGACATAATCTCTGACTTCAAGGAACTCATAGTGTAGCGTACCAAGTACCACAGGAAATAATAATCATTACAAGAAATAGTGTTGTTGCATAGAGGAGGGGAGGGTTCAAGATTGATCTGCTCTAGGTGTTAATTCTGAATATGCTACTGGTAGAGATATAAAAGTAAACAAATAATTACACACTCAAATCTTACAATAAATGTGTGGTTACTGTCACTGTGACTCCTTTAATTAGAAAATCAAGGTCATTTCCCACTTAAGTTGACCAACAGAGAAGAAACAGCTGATTGAGGCGGATTAAGTGTTTAGTGATTGTTGCAGGTTCAACAACAGGGTTGATCTGAATTAGTCAAGGAAAAACTGTGTTTATTCTTTAGGAGACAGTGTTTGGTGTTTAGGACCCAATATTCAGCTCTACAGAATTGCTTCAACTGCAATTCTTTTGATCTCTGTAACCCAGGTTTGCGTCCTCTATACATACGGCCATTGCTGAGGGAGGAGGCTGCTGATTTTCAAAAGCTTAGATGAAAGGTGATGAAGAGCACCTGTGCTGGATGAACACAGAGTTATTTTTTTTTTTAAAGCCAATATGATGGTAACAAATGTCATCGCTTATTACTGAGGCCATTAACCTTTGGTCTTTTCTTGGAATCAGAAAAATGTCTCTGACCATCAGTAAAAAAGGCATAGTCTGGTGAAACCCTAAATTATACTCTGTCCAGCAGCACCTCTTCCCTTAGATTAAGAAGGAAAAAATCAATTATTTTTTTTTCTGATTTATTTTTGCTTAATTTTCTTGGCAAAGTTTGGATTCCAGAAATTCCTTTGAAGCTCTTTAAGGGTCTCTCAGAGCACTTTTTCCCTCTTTGAATCAGCATACATCGTTTCCCAGCATGGAAGGAAATTCCTACTTCAAAAAGAAGGTTTGAAGATTCAAATCTGGCCCTCCTTCTAAAGGATAGGCCTGGTTATAGGGATGTATCAATGGGATACATTAACCACACATAACTCATGGAGTAATCTAGAGATTTGAAGTTGTAAAAAAATGATTATATTAACCCTTTGTTACATTATTCTTTTACACAATCTCCAGAGTTTAGACGCTTAGAGTTTATTAAGTGCCCATTTTATGTAGATATAGATATAGACGTGTAGTCAGTGACACATGGACAAAAGGGATTGCAGCACAAAATATCTCCTGCATTCAAAAACTGCAGTGGGATTGGAAAAGTGAAATATATGAGATATGATAAGTGAAAGAATTAAAGACATCAGTGGCATATACTCTTTTAACAAGAAGGTACCCTAGAGATTATACAGATTCCCTCATTTTCAAAATAAGAAAATGTAAACCAAGGGGGAAAAAAATCAATTATTTTGCCCAAGGCCACACATTTAGTTCATAGCAGAGTAAAACTAGAGCAAGGTCTTCTGACTCTTTTCCCAGGATACTTTACCCTGCATTGCATTTTATATTTAAAGAATAATGATGGTTGGGGGATGGTATATTTCAAAGCCACCTCTAAATTAGCATACAATGCTAAAAACCACACACTAGCGATAAAGAAATTCAAAGAGAAGATCATTCGTGATGATGGGATAATAAAGCAAGATTATATAAAGATTGTCTTCGAGATTAACTCTAAGAGAACTATAAGATATATGCTGGTGAGAGAGGGAGAAGAGTACTCTAGATAAGAACACTTCAATTTCATTCAGCAAACATTTTATCTAGAGCTTCTTAAACGCCACGTTAACATGTTGCAAGCTGCAAATGCATAGTCAGTTAAGACAAGATCTCTGCCTTCAAATCATCTAGCAAGTAAACACACAATGGATTAAAACTGTTGAGGGAAGGTGGGACGGAAGACTATCCAGGCTATTCTGGAAGCACAAGATAGGAATGGATAAAGCAGATGAAGAATCAGAGAAGATGTCATAGGGCTAGTAATTTTTGAGCTAAGTTTTCTTTTTTTTTTAATAGTTTTTTTATTTATTTATTTATTTATTTATTTATTTATTTATTTATTTATTTATTTATGGCTGTGTTGGGTCTTCGTTTCTGTGCGAGGGCTTTCTCTAGTTGCGGCAAGCGGGGGCCACTCTTCATCGCGGTGCGTGGGCCTCTCACTATTGCGGCCTCTCTTGTTGTGGAGCACAGGCTCCAGATGCGCAGGCTCAGTAGTTGTGGCTCACGGGCCCAGTTGCTCTGTGGCATGTGGGATCTTCCCAGACCAGGGCTCGAACCCATGTCCCCTGCATTGGCAGGCCGATTCTGAACCACTGCGCCACCAGGGAAGCCCTAAGCTAAGTTTTGAAGGACAAGTTGTCGTTAGTGGGACAAAAACAGTAAGAAGGGAATTCCCGGCAGCGTAGACACAAAGTATGAAGGCACAAAGGCACCAAAAGCCACACATCACTGAAGAACTCCAAGAACGTCTGCATGACCAGAGCGAAGTGTCTGGGTTAGGAGTGGCAGGGAGGAAAGCTGAAGAGGGACCACAAATGTGGTGACCCATAAGCGTGGCAGGGATGAGCTCCAAGCGCAAATCATCATTTGTTTGCAAATCTTTACCTACGAATTTTTCTGTTGCCTCAAATTCTTACATGAGTTCAACCTAAAAGGATTAATACCAGCAGGGAAACAGATAGGTGGGGGCCAGACCCCGATGAAAGTTGTGTGCTACTGTGCTATGTTTGAACTTAATTCTGAAAAGTGTGAGTTACTGAAGCATTCGAAGCAGGGAAACGGCATGATCAGATTTGTGTGTTAGAAACATCAGTTTGGCAGAAGCGTGCAAGATCTATTGGCAGGAAAACAGACTGGAAACAGGGAATCTAATCAGTAAGTTGTGACAATAATGCAAGTTATAAGAGATTTGGGCCCAAAGTAAAGCAGAGGCAATGATACAGAGATTCCGGAGATAGATGCTCAGGACTTGATGTCTAAGAAAATGGGAGGATGAGAGAAAGGATGAAGGCAAAGAAAAGATGACATCTTGTCTAACTTCCAGTGGGAGGGTGGTGTTGATTAACTGTGAAATGAGAAGAACTTATTGCCTATAGATGATAGTTGATGCCACAGGAGTAGATGTGATCTTCAAAGGACTATTCTGAGTGAGAAGGGAGCTGAGTGGGGAGCCCTTATAGAACTAGCTTTAAGAAGCAGGGTGGGGGATGAGGAGGGAGCTGAAAAAAAGAGGTGGAAGAAAACTACAAAGTATAGAAAATGCATAGGTGGGAATGAGCAAAATGTGCTGCAGAAAGAAATATTGTGAGAATAGCTTAGCTTATCAATCTCTCAATAAAGTCAAGTCCAGTTGAAAGAAGGATTTGCAAGTGTTTGGTACAGAGAGCATTGTGTTGCTAGTGAGTCAGTTGATTTTATTAGCAGCAGCCATAATCATGTCTTTTCCCTTTGCTTTATACAATTTTTGAAGTTCTTTCACATTCATTAATGTTCTCGTTTGGTACTTATCATCTCTTTGAGTGAGATAGGACAGGACTAATTATCCCTACTTTACAGATAAGGAAACCAACTCCCAGAAAAGGCTGAATGATTAGACCTCACTTACATAGCAATTAAGGCAAAGCTAGGACGGGAATCCTGATTTCCTGTTCCTCCATCAAGGACTCTTTCTAATTTGTAATCTTGCCCAAGCTCAGGCCTTCAGAAGCTCCACAGAATGCATGTACCTGTCTAGGGCCCCAAGCAGAGGCACTTCCTCTCTGTCACTGTTCTAACTCTTCCGTGGTGGTCAGAATTATGGGAAGCCATAACCCCAGCTTGGTGTCTTGAGAGAAATCCAACGGAACCTCCACCCTAACTCTGTGCTCCCCTCCAGCTGCTCTGGATGCCCTCCAGAAGGGCTGAATTAGCAGCCACTGCTGCTGGTTTTCACATCCTGCCTTACGAATGGCAAACAGCCACTAGACTAGACGGGTGGTAAGCAGGTCTGTTTCTGAGATCACTTCAGGCGACTCACTATTCTGCCTAGTCCAATTAATAAGGCACAAACAAAGCTCAATTCTTCCTGCATGGGCCAGTTATCATGGCTCTGCATGTGGCCACACTCTCAAGTCAACCCCTTTCACTGAGATGTACACCCTTGGTCAGAAAAGTTAATAGGTGAGGAACTAGGGAAAGTTGTTATGTGCATGGAAAACCATTCCTGCCACTATAAAAGTGCATAACTTTTTTCAAGTGTCAGAACTTATGGAAGAAATTCAGAGCTCTATACAGCCAAGTGTATGAATCTGGAGCTAAACGCCCTGAACTGGGTCTTCTCTATGCTGAAACCGCAAGGAAGTAACTCAAAAACCAGATGAGAGCGCTCCAATGTTCTGGTTTCTGCTATGTGTGATTCAAGGGCTAATAAATCTGGAGATCCAAATGGATTCCATTCCTGAATATCCAATTAAAACTTTTAATGGATTAAAAATATAGGCATGAAGTCCAGGTCAATTTTAAAAATAACCAGTAAAATACAACCAAAGCTTTAGCAGTGAAAGTAAATGAAAAATGTACAAATATACTAGCTGGAAATGAAGCAATCTTAATCTATGTCCTGCCTAATCAGAACTGGCCAGGTAAAGAAAAGCTAGAATCTGGAAAGCAGGCCCACTGGACAGGATAAGTGCAGATCTGTTCTGAGACCCAGCAACAAGCAAGGGATTGAAATTCAGAGCAACACGTGAAGCCTAAGTGCAAGAAAGTATGGGGGAGGGTCTGGTGGGAAACTGAGGCTCATGCAGATGTCTTAGGAGTCCATTGGAACAGGGTAGCTGACATCTTTATGTTTCTCAAAAGTCAAGGGTGCCTCCTACCTATAGGCTTGGTTCCGCTGGGTTCCTGAACCAAACTTAACTAGAAAAACAGCATTTCAGCATCATCAACCCTACAGCCAGGGGGATCAGAAATTAATCTTGTAGTCATAGACTCACTGCTATAGGTCAGTTTGCCTGAGCATGAAATTGCTGACTAATTCACAGCATTCACCAATTATTGCTGGGTTGGTTCAGGCTATATAATGAGCTTCTAATTCATTTCCTCTTTCTGATTCCAGCTTCTATAGAGTAAGAGTCTGGAAACTATGGCCCCTGAGCCAAATGCTGTCCTCAACCTAATTTGTAAATAAGGTCTTATAAGAAACTGGTCACATCCATTTGCTTAGGTATTGCCTATGGCTGCTTTTGAGCTATAATGAGAGTTAAGTAGTTGTGATAAAGACCATATGACCTGCAAGACCTAAAATATTTATTATGTGACACTTTGCATAAAGTTTGCCGGTCCTGCTGTAATGACTAAAGCTCTGTCCTAAATACCAGAACATAGAGTAAATTCCCTAACTCACCAGGAATTGCTCTTTGATGCACTCCCCACCAGGAGCTGGCCCCATTTCCTGTCCCTCCAGCCTCTCTCTAGGTGACAGCACTAAATGGATGGATTGTTGAAGTCAGGTCATAGATTTCAACCCTTTTAGAGAGCAAGTCTAGCCCAATTCAAGCTAGAATATACCACAAGGCACAAACTGAGCCTTTGCATATCCACAGCCCACCCAAGGGAAGTCCTCTGTGCTCCAGGAGGCTGATTTGTAAGGATTATATCAGTGAGTTACTTTGTCTTTTAGTTAAGTTCAATCCGTGAGGAGCAGCTACAGGAGAACAAAACAAAGGATGAAGAGATCAGGCTATTTATTTTCCTGCTCTTATGAGTAGCCCTGGCAGTTGGCTATGTCCCATAACCAAAGGTCCCAGATTCTGTTAAATAGTCCTTTCCCAGAGTTTTTTGTCTCCAGGTTCTGATAATTGTTCCCACCCCTTACCCTTCAGGGCTAGAAATGGTAACATCCTCCACTATTGCCAGCTCTGTGAACCGCTTTATCCCCTGCAATTTCCCTACACTAGGTCTGTATTTTTATCAATCATCTCTTTATCAAAATCTTCTAAAATTACCCAATTTTAGATCATTTATTTTAGGATGTCATTTTAAGGTGCTGATTTTGGTTTGTCATTTATCTCCTGTTAGACTCCTAACTGGTATAGTAATTGGGATCATGATCCCACAAAACAGACCCAAAATATGGTATTTTGAGATTGGGTTGCATACATAATTGAAGAGCACATAGAAAACCTCCAGTTGAAGGCAACTGAAACTTGAGTAATCCACAATATTGGTGGCAACAAAATTACTGAAATTATCTCTAGTAGTGCCATGGGATGAAATGCAAGTAGAGGGCAACTTGGAATATCAAGTGGCCTATAACAATTAGTGCCATGATGATCACAGAGATTATGAAGTCACCTACTTTCCTCTTATGGCCCTAGAGAGCCAAAGGAATAGAGAAAATAAGAAATTAAAAGGCATGCAATTAAGAACACAGTGAGGAAAATCATAAAGCCTAATGGCAGCATAGAATAATTCCCTCATCTCCTGTATGTGGTCACAGAGCAGCATTACTGATAATCTAGGACCTAATTGTAAAAGGTGAAAAACAGCATTTCAATTTAGAGCTGAAGTCCACCAAATCTCTTATACACTGGTTGGAAAAAAGTAAAACCCTGAGGCTGAGAACTTTGAACCCCTAAATCTGCTTGAATCAATTTTATTAGCAAAAGAGACTCCCTCCCCTGACAGGATTAAGGACCGAGATTCCCCTGCATAAAAGCTGTTCAGTGATGAAGGCTGGGACAATGCCTCACCAACTGATGTCAATTTGTCTAAGGGCTCCTACACAGCATCCTTTATTACCTTCAGGTCCATATTTAAGAGCTAAATTTCAATAGAGTCCAGACTGAGAAATATCTGGTCTTCTCTGGGATGAGATAGTCCATAAACAGAAAAATTTATAGAACCATGTCATTCTGTATCACCATGAGTCTGGATTTTATGGGAGTGGATTCTAAGGTCATTAAATGGCAGACAAATCAAAGCCACGATTAGCCCAAATTCATTGAGATGTGTTTACTCACCTAACGTTGGCTCAAATGTATAGGATTGGCATTAGTTAACTGCTAGGTGGTCTACAGTTAATGAGTTCAAAATGCCATAATTTTCCTGGTGTATTGTAGAGGACAATGAATGTACTAATCATATTTTTTATATTTTTGATGCTTTGACTTAGAGCCTTGCAGACCCAGGAAGAAACTGTCCTTCCCAAGGTTAAGTAATTCCTAGAAACAACAAAAAATTTGCCTTCAAGCACACTTTTGATATGCAAACCAGCCAATACAGAGGACATACCCCCCTAACCACTTCCTTTATCAAACTCTCACACACCAAGCCAATATTCCCCCTGCCCAAAATCACCCCAGAGCTAGGTACCTGACAACTAGGAACCACCCCAATAACCCAGAGCCTCCAAGCCTAAGTTTACTCAGCATACCTACCCTACCTTGTCTATTTCTTCCCTCAAAAAATACATAAAGCCTCAGGCCACGTTTCCCTTTGCTCCTCTGCCTCCTGACTAACCCAGGTGCTTTATCATATGACCCTACATGGCATGGCACGTTCCATTCTCTTGGAAGTTGTGAAAAATAAACCTTCTTTCAAGGCAGTTTCCTCATGAGTTGTCTCATATCTGTCATCTTATCATACTTAATTAAAACAAAATCCCAGGTATATTTTAGAATAAAGACAGATGACTTAAGGAAAGGGGAGCAATGCAATGAATCAATTTTATTCTCATCCACCCCCTAAACTATATCTGATTGGAAAATTCATAAGATACTCCTTTCTTGTTATGAAAAATATTATTTTTAATATTAGGGGAGAGGGAGTGCCAGTTTTCCTGAAGAGCTTTATGTAGTGGTCCTCTGTAGATTGGACAAGATGGCGGTGACTGCTACACTGGATGGTCCCTAACTTCAAAGGGAATAATGGAATGCTAGAGTGGTAAACCAAATAGTTGCACTAAACTCTCAGAGTAAAGATGCATGAAGTTGCCACAACAAAACAGGGAGAACTGATAATCAGAATGTTTTGGCTCACGGGGTTCTGTGGCAATAGTTAACTGATCACAAGTTTCCCAGAAATAAAATAGATAAGCAGCCCACTAAGATACAGTTTGGCACATAGAGGTCTGGTGGACAGAAATCTAATTTAAGCATCAGTAGTGAGGATCCGTAACCTATATAGCACAATTTCCAGATCTAAGCCAGTTCATACAGCTGGGTCTATTCAACTAAGGGAAAGCTGGATACTTTATTGAGGAGGTGATGCAAATTACAGGTGTGTGTTTAAATGTAAAACTTTTAGTCAATAAACCAGTGCAGCCTTTGGAACTTTATGTGTAACTTTTAACTTAATAAATGCACTTTTTCCTCATTCCTATCAGCTTTAAGAAACAATCAGGAACACTTTTCCTACACGTGGTAAGGATAACGGTACATATTTACTATCTTGCCTCAGGGCTCTATCAACTTTCCTGTTTCCCATCATGTAGTTTGAAGTGAGCTCTATCTTAAAATCCACAAAACATCAAGTTGGCCACTCCCATCAATGGCATTATGCTAACTGGACCTGTGGAAATTACTACTTTCTAGAGTGCAACTTGACAATAATATATACCAAAGCTAAAATACTGTAGGTATCTTGTGATCCAGTAATCCTAATTCTAGGTTTTTATCTTTGAATTTTGGTTCATGTAATAATTGATTATATGCAATTAGATATGCAACCAAGAAGGTTGATTGTGTCATTGCTCCTAAATGTGACAAATTGAAAGAACCCAAATATCCTAAAACAGAAAATCGTTTAAACTATGGAATACTCATAGTGTGGAACGCTATACAGGCATGATAAAAGTATAGTATAAATATATATTTATTAACCTGGTGAGGATTTCTCAATATATCACATGATATATATATATATCATGATATATATATATATATCATATATATCACATATAGTTTCTATACCGTGATAGTATTTTGTCATAAAATGCTTATTTTCTTAAAATCTGGAAAGCTATATACTAAACTGTTAATAAATGTCATATTCAGGTAGATTGTGGCTGATTTTACTACATTCCTGTTTTAGCTGAATTTTTTATAATAATTATATTTGACATTCTTAATTTTAAAAAAAACCTAATTCCAATTTGGAAAAACAAAAGGGTCTTTTTCCAGAATTTGAGTCAACATCTGAGAAAGGCTTGCATCAAAGCTGAGCATGCTGAACCTCTGGAGAATTTTACCAAGCTTTCCATAATCTCCCTGATAAAAGACTTAGGCCAACAAGTAGGGCTGCACTGCACCTGCGCAGACTAAGTGGATCCATGTGCGATGGTTGGGGGCCTGCAGGAGCAAAGACGGTGCAAGGCCACTGTGAGTCCTCCGGTTACAACCCCTAAGGTGTATGCATAGGCCAATGCACCCACAAGATGAACAGAACCAGGAGGTATTGGAAACTGTGAATACAAGTGAGGAAAAAAATAGATGTGCGTCCATGATTTAATAACTCCTTGTTCCCAAAGAAATTAAATACAAAGTTATTTCAACCTTTGTACATGCCTCATTAAGATTAATTTGATCTTACTATGTACCAGGCACTGTACTAGACAATAGGTATAAAAAGAGGAACAAGATAGAAAGATGGGGGGAGGGATAAATTAGGAGTTTGGGTTTAACAGATATACAATACTATATATAAAATAGATAAACAACAAGGACCTACTGTATAGTCTGGGGAACTATATTCAGTATCTTATAATAACCTATAATGGAAAAGAATCTGAAAAAGAGTATGTATATAGATATATATCTGAATCACTTTGCTGTACACCTGAAACTAATACAACATTGCAAATCAACTATACTTCAGTTAAAAAAACAACATAGATAGAACTAGTTTCTGCCTCCATAAAGCTTGTATCCTAGTGGAGGACAGTCAGACAAAAGGAAAATTATGATGAACTCTAAGTGACATGAAGGGGAAAGTGAGATGTCTTTAAGAGGCATAAACAAACAACACTATGTTGCGATGTGTAGTCGGGGAAAGCATTCTAGAGAGAGGTAACATTTAGTAAGGCATCTGAAAAGTAAGAAGGAGTAACTTACTTTTGAAAGGAGAGAAGGTGTGGAATGGGATGTTAGAGAAGAAAAGGAGGTGAGTCTTCTTAGCAGAGGAAATCTGCAGTTATCTAGTCAAGGTCTTATTCTGTATTATGGACCTTTCTATAAGAACTTTTGCTTGAATATTTTAAGCCATAGTGAATTGTTTCTTCCCAAGGTAGTCAAATCCATTCTGGACAACTCTAGTTGTATGGAAGTTCTTTAAATAGAGCCCTCATGTTGCCTTTCTATTTATTTCATCCACTGATCTATTTCTTCACTTAGAAGTTGTACAGAATGAGTAAAATCACTCTTCTACATAATATCCCTTCCAACATTTGAAGGCAGTTATCAGATCCTTTTCGGCAACTCCTCCAACAGTTCTTTCCTCTTGCTTTTACATGATCTAATTTCAAATTCCTCAATATCCTAGTCATTCTTCCCTAGACACACTCTAAGATGCCAAGGTCCTTGGTAAATAAAAAAATAATAACAATCCATTCAACAAACATTTATTAATTATGTACTACATGACAGGCAGTTTTTTAGGCTCAAGTAAAAACATAGGGGGTTTCCCTGGTGGCGCAGTGGTTGAGAATCTGCTTGCCAATGCAGGCGACGCGGGTTCGAGCCCTGGTCTGGGAAGATCCCACATGCCGCGGAGCAACTGGGCCCGTGAGCCACAACTACTGAGCCTGCGCGTCTGGAGCTTGTGCTCCGCAACAGGGTAGGCCGCGACAGTGAGAGGCCCGCGCACCGCGATGAAGAGTGGCCCCCGCTCGCCGCAACTAGAGAAAGCCCTCGCACAGAAACGAAGGCCCAACACAGCCAAAAATAAATAAATAAGTAAATTTATTAAAAAGACAAAGAAAAAAAGACATTTATCAAAGTTAAAAAACAAACGTTAGACTAGGAGAAATATGGACATTAAAGAGGAAAAAGTTTAAAAAAAAAAACAAAAAAACATAGGGAATTAAATAGACAAGAGTCCCTTGACCTCATGAACCTTATATTCTAGTGAGTAAGAGAAAGGGAGAAGGAGAGAGAGACAGAGGCAGCGAGAGGTAGAGAGAGATTGAAATATATATCTATCTTAGGGTAGATTTGAAAAGCAAAATTCTCAGGTTAAACAGCAAGCATGTTTTTAAGTCTTTCAATACCTTTGCCAAATTGCCTTCCAAATTTTTTTCCCAACTGCATTCCCCATCAACAACGTATGTGATTTGTAATTTCTCACTACCTCAGCCTCCTACTTATCATTTTTAAATATTTCCAATTTTGTTGGGGAATAATTATATTACATTTTAATTTGAAACTTATATTACTAGCGAGCCTAAACATTTTTGCATTTTTGTGAACTGCTTCTTTATATCCTTTGCCCATTATTCTGAAAGTATTTTTCTTTAGGTCAAATACTTGTAAATGCTTTGCCATGAAATAGGGATATTAACCTTTTCTCACTCCTATATGTCAAAAATAGTTTACCATCAATTCATAATTTTCTTAAGGATATATTTTTTGTCAAAAAGTTATTTTTAAGCTTTAGTGTTTTAGTAGTCAAATCTATCCATCAATTTCTTCATGCTTTCTGGATCTGACTTTGATATAGTTCTTGGAAAATTCTTTCCCTTTGGGTCATATAAATCTTCATCTATAATGATTTCTTGTCCTTCTATGAATTTTGAAACCTAATAATATTTAGGTATCTATAATTTATTTTGGTGAATGGAGTAAGCTAGGGATC